>NW_023411339.1:63685-148469 GCF_903995425.1 Onychomys torridus
TAGATTTTGTATCTCAGGGAGCTGCTCTTTGCCTTACCTAAACTAGTGGCTTCTGTGACTCACAGAGCTGCTCTTGGTCTTACTGGGGATCTTGGTCCAGTCATAGGTAACAGATTCTGTATCTCAGGCAGCCTCTCTTGGTCCAATGAGAGCTGGAAGATTTTATATCTCAGAAGCCACTCTTGGTCCAACTAGGGGAGGTGGATTCCTTGTCTCCAGAAATTACTCTTGGTCCAATGAGAGCTCTTTGTCCAATGAGAGTTGACAGTTTGGGTACTGAGCCTCAGGAAGTTACTGGGGTCACAGGCAGATGGCTACATTGTGAGATGTGTAACTTGTAGATGTCGTGGTCTGATGGGGGTTTTGGTGGGTGGGTGGGCTTTCCCCAGGTTGGGTGTGATTTCTCCAGGAGGTTTCTTCTGCTTACTGGCAACTGGGCACATAGTTGCGGTCATAACACGAATCTTATACTGAATTTATCTTCCTCTGTAATCAGATTAATGACTACTCTAATTGTCATCATAAAACCTACATTCAGTAACTGATGGAAGCAGATACAGTAATCCATAACCAAGCACTGGTGTGAACTCCTAGACTTTAGTTGAAGGGAGTTAGGTGGGATCACAGGAGCTAGTGACATCAAGAAATTGATGGGAAAAACCACAGAGACAGCTATATGAAGGTGGTGAGAGCTCATGGACTCTAGCATGCAAACTAAGGAACCTACATGGCACTGAATTAGGTCCTGTGAATGTGAATAACAGTTATTTGGCTAGGTCAGTTTAGGAACCCCTGACTGTGGGACCAAAACTTATGTCTTCTGCATAACTTTATGGAAAGTATTACCTAGGGGGAATACTTCACCTTGAAACAGGGTTTCGATGCTTGGTACTGCCTCACCTTTGTATGCTAGACTTTTTTTCACTCCCCACAGGAGGCCTTATCCTCTCAAGAGTGTAGCAGAGATGGAGAAGAGGAGGCAGGGGGAACTGTGATTGGTATTAAATTAAAATGAAAAAAAAAGTAAAACAAAACAAAACTTAACAAAAAAAACCCAAAAACCATAAACAAAACACACAGCACTATAAGAAGAATGCTATTGTGGATGCTGTAGTACAGTCCATTGAGTCACAGTTTCCCCTTTAGTTCACTCATCTTTACTTGCAAGGGTTCATTGCCTGGGGTCATTTGTCTAGCTAGAGATCTGTTGTTTCTCCTACACCCTGATAGTGAGCTCTCTTGAATGTTCTGCTGTTTTCTTGTGTCTTTGAAATTTTCTTGTTTTGGACCTATAGGTCCATCCTGTTCACATACTCCAACAGTTCATAGATTCACTGAATGTTGGAGTGGTCAATCTCATAGTCATGCCTTGTATCTGGGTGGTAGCTGGGCTGATCAGCCTTCCAGCTTTCCCTCATCATCACTATCTTGGTGAACTCTCCAGCACTGCCCTTGCTAGTTCAACCTATGCAGCCTGAATCAAGGAATGGGACCAGTTCTCCTGTTCTCAGGTCCTCATATTTGGTTCATCCACACTCACAACATCAGGGCCAGCTCTACTCCTTTGCTGAGGGCAAGTAAAAGGCCTTTTCTCCTGATTGCTGTAGGGTTCATATGGGGTGCAGTGGGGTCTGTTCTCTTTCTCTAACACTCTCAGGGATGGCTCACTTCCATTCCCAACAACAGGGTCAGCTGTAGTGTGCTGACAATATGGGAAGCAGAGCCACTTTCTCAGATTCTGTAGCAGGTGATATTCAGAGTTAGTCCTCTGACTCTTGTGACCAGGGGCCAGCCTTCTCATCTGCCACTGGGGGTGATAGATGAGGAAAAGGTGACATCTATTCTCTCAACTCATGCCAACACATGGCAGAGGTGAGGGGTGGGGTCAGCTCTCCTGTTCCCAAGCCCTCAGGGTTGGTTCACCTGTGTCCCTGACTACTGGATTAGCTCTAGTGTAATGCACAGATGAGAATTACCTATGGTAATATCACCAAATACCTATGGTGAGAGGTGGGACCATCTTTCCATAGTGCTGGGGCAAGCCTTCCCCTGAGAGGTAGGGCCAGTCATCCTGCTGCAGTATCTAGTGTGGGCTGGGGTAGTGATTCCAGGATCTGTGATGGGCAGGTATGTTCAACACAGCATGGGTCTAATGAGCCCATGAGCTAATATACACTCCAGGGTGAGTCCCCAGCCTCTAGAGAGCAAGGCAGGGGAAGAGTTTAGGAGAGAAATCCCAAGGCTGCTATTCTAAAGGAGGGGACTGAAATACCCTGTAGGTATGGGAGGATGGTATGTCCTCTGTAAGATGGACTTATGCCCAGTTATAAGTTTTCTTGGTGGGGGCTTGGGAAGCTGGCATCCAAGCAGGGGAACTGTGCTTGGCAGGCTCCTGAGAGGGCAGGTTTTGAAGAGAGAGGAATGGCTAGATCAAGCAGGCATAAGCTGGAGATCCCAGCTGAACATCCTGATTTTTTGGATACATGGACAGTGGTTCAGCTCCCACTACTTCTTGCTGGCATAGAACAACATGGGAAGGGGACATCACAGTCAATGGGCTCATGCCCATCAGGAGGAATGAGTTAAGAAGGATTTGGTTAACTGCCATTCTGGAGACCCCAGGATACATTTTCCATGAGGAAGTACAGAAGACAAGTTGCTAAGAGAAAAAAAAAAATCTATCATTCACATCAGCCCAGTGAACAGGGATAGCCATGGTGCCAGCCATAATCTCCGTGGGTCTAGCCATGAAGATTGTTACCTGCAGCCCTATGAAGGGGACTAGCCATGGAAAGAGTGAAGACTGCCAGAAAGGCTAGAGTGTTGACCAGTTGCAGGAAGAGTAGGCTGCTTTATTTGCTGTTCAGGCTCTGTAAAACAATCTGGGACTAAGGATATGCAGACTTCATTTGGAGCAGTCTTTAGTCTTTAATTAGAAATATGCTGAAACAGGAGGAGATGGGAATGGGGGTGGTCAGGGGGGAGAGCAGTGGGAGGGCAGGAGGAGGGTGGACAGGGGAATCCATGGATGATATGTAAAATTAAATTATACTATAAAATAAAAGAAATATGCTGGAATATATCTATATATCTTAACTATATCTATCATATCTATATATCTAATATCTACATCTATCTATCATAATATATAATATATATATATATATATATATATATTACAGGAAATAAAGTTAACAACTTTTAGAGGAGCATTTTTTTCTTAGGTGTACTTTGGAAACTTCCAGGTCCACAGCCATGGTAACTAGGGGAAATATGTTCCAAAATCAGGGAAAGGGGAGTAGGTCCCATTCCCCATCAGGAATAGGCAGGTGGGAAACAGGTTTTTGATTGGCTATACTTATCTGAAGTCCTTTTTGTTCTGTGAAAGGTGGCTCCAAGTTAATCTCTGAAGCTTATAAGAACCTTTTATTTATTTAGGTATTTGAAGGCAAAAGGTCCACATATGTTAGCATGTCAGCATTCTAATTGTTTGTAGTTTTTCCTGAAATTCACATTGTAGAAAAGGCAATAGACTCATGCCTTTGAGTCATAGTAAAAGGTTGTGATCGTAAAAATCATTTTGGTTAAAAATATTAACATTTTTTTCTAAAAGACTGGGTGTATACAGATTAGGCAAATGATAAGCTATTAAACTAGTTCTTTTTTGTTTTTTGCCAGAGCAAAATATTCTGAGAAGCATTTTTAACTTTATATGTAGAAACAACCATAGGGAAATTTTAAATCATGAGCTTGTGACTATGATAATAACAGCCAGTGTTTACAAGAACTAGGTTAGAGGGGTTGGGGATTTAGCTCAGTGATAGAGCACTTGCCTAGCAAGCACAAGGCCCTGGGTTCGGTCCTCAGCTCTGGCAAAAAACAAAAAAGAACTAGGTTAATAGCTTATCAGAACTTTAGTTATTAAAGTTAGAACAGTGAACCTTTGAAGTATTAATATAACAATAGTATAGTGAGGGAAAATACAAAAGGGAAATAAATTTTAAACATTTTATATCTCTTAGGTCACCTTTTTATACCCTCACAAATTATATCCACATATTTCAAAACACTTTTCAAACCCTCGTCATCCAAACCACATGCCCATACACCTTTATAATTTGTGTTTACATACATTACATTATATATAGTACATACATATATATAAATAATTTACATTTACATAAATGTTTTAAAATATCTTAGCTCCTTAAAGCCATGCTTTTATATCTTTAGACCTTGTATGAGCATTCCACTATTTTTTATCCAGTTGTTTACCATGAAAAATAGGAGGTCGATTAGTCAATCTTTAATATAAAGCAAATTATTTGAAATTAAGGAATACTAAAAAGATACTTTAAAATCTGTTTGGTGAGTTCATCTCTTTTTGTAACCTGATAGCAAAGCAAACTGTTTTAATACATTGTAGCAGCTTTAGGGAAGTGAGGCCCATAGGCTGATTTTTACATAAAAAGAGAACTCAGAAGGCAGTTGAATCCTTTCAAATGAAACTGGGTGTGTGTTACTCTTAAAGCTACAATAAATCATATCCTCAAAGACCTGAAAAGGAAATACCTGCTCTTTTTACTTTTTAATTCAGCTTGATCTGCCTTACTGTGTTGGTAGAGAAACCTATTATCAAGATATGGAAAATTTATCATTATGTACTAATTTTTAAGTGGATATTTGCTATAAGTAAAAGATAATCATACTACAATTCACAGATCCAGAGGCTAAATAACAATGAAGGCTTAAGAAGGGAAGCAAATATTTCCCTGGGAGGGGAAATAGAATAGTTTTCAGGTAGACTCAGGTGCGGGGGTTGGGAACAACTGGGATTGGGTTTCTTGGAGGAAGGGAGAAAATACTTAGATAAATGACTGGAAATATGGGGCATTTTGGATACAAGATAGAAACCTAATACAATGGAAACTCCATGGAATCTATGAAAGTAAACCTGGCAAAACCTCTTAGTAATGGGGGACATGGAATCTGAAGCAGCCATTTCCTCAACAAGGCAAGTCCTCAAGTGTAGTGGGTAGCTGTTGTAGCTTTGACATGGAAGTATGACCCCACAGTGAGGATTCCAGTAGCTGTTATGCCTATCTGTGACCTTTCCCTGTGGTGGGGCCAAGGTGGGAGATCTTAAGGCCTGAGATATAGGAGTGTTGGCAATTTTGGTTTCTGTTAATCTTGGATGTTGGATGGTAGGCCCAGTGGAGTTCTCTGGAGAACACTGCTGGACTGCACTTCACCTATCCTGGACCCTGTAACATGTCCTTTTATTTTTGTAAGTAAAACCCCCAAGTAAACTTCCCCAAAAGCCTGGGTGGCTTCCACCTTCAGCTTCCTTTGTGGCTGTTGTGGCATGCTTTCCACACTTACCACATGTCCCTGTATTTTTTTAAATCCCACCCTTCTTGGGCACCAAATGCTTACCCATTTAATGCTATAAACCATTCAGCCTATAACCTCCTGGTACTCTTCCTTCCCTTCCCTTTCTTCCTACTCCCCAGCTCACAGGCTCTAGCACCTGCCTGCTGAGTTCTGTTTAACTAGAGAGCACATCCATGGTCCATTTCCGAAGCAAGGGAGCAATTAAGTCTGGTCTGAGATTCCCCAGCAAACATAGCTCCCACACTGGTGAAAAAACACTTTGAGTGAGGCCTTCCCCTCTCTCTGTATGCCAGCATCTCGCCTGAGCCCAAGGCTTCTACAGTCTCAACACTGCTCTCAAATGCTGCTCAGAAGGTGCATGGTTCTCCAATGGTGAGGATTCCATAGCTGCAGAGGTGCCAAGAGTGGCTTGGAACCAGCTGGAGCTCTCTGTCCACTGAGCTCAGACCACTCAATCACATATGCTGAACACTGCCTCATGCACAATGGACAATCTGTTCCCACTTGCAGTTGCCACCAGCCAAAGACTTTAGCATACCTGCAGCCCAAAAAATGCTACTACACATAAAAAACAATTTAAAGAAAAGTAAGACAAGCAATCTAGTGTTTTATTTCAGGGAATAGTATTTGATAATTTTATACCTTGATACTGGCTAACAAACTTGGAGTAATCCTTATAATATGGCCCAAAACATTGCCTCAAAAGAATTTAAATCTTTTTTGCCTGTATGATGAATGACATTTTCCTGGAAATATAGGGCCTTCCTAAGGTGTATCTGAACTGTATAATTTTGACATTTACTGTAATAATTGACACAGTATTCAAATACTGGTTTAATAATAATAACTAAGATGAATCATTAAGACTGACACAGGCTTTAAAAGATAGCAGTGGGGAATTCCCATCTGGAGCAGAGGTGTGTGCCTGAGGTTATAGTCAGAGAGGCCACCTCCTTTAGGTCCCACCCTTGGGCACCATCCATCCAGGGAAGATTGCCCAACTTGGCCCAAGTTTCTGGCCATTTGGTGTGCCCTGCAGAAAGGTTCCCCTTTTCCAAGACTGCAGGCAGACCCTGTAATCTCCACACCCTCCCCCACACCCATCTGCCCAAGACCCCAGCCACATCCTGAGATTCAAAGACTAGCACCCAGCTCCTATGCGCCCCTGAACTCCAATATGGACCAGAGGTGACTCCCTGGATTCACACCCAGAGAGACCCACACCTAGGTCCAGCCCTGGGCACCAGCCATTCAGGGGAAGTCCTGCCCAACTTGGCAGGGCAGTACCCCCCAATCCCACCAGAAAGGTTCCCCCTCTCCAAGACCCCCAGGTGGACCCTACTACCTCCACACTTCTGGCCCCACACCCATCCACCAGAGACCCCAGTCACTTCCGGGAACTTATAAACCATCCCCCAGAATCTATCCTGTCCCAAAACTTCATCTGTTCAAGAGATGACTGCCTAAGTTTATAGTCAGAGAGGTCTCTAGGTCCCACCCCTGGGCACCAGCCATCCAGGGAAGACCGGCCCAACTTGGCCCCAGTTTCTGGCCATTTGGGGGGCACTGTGGGAAGGATCCCTTTTTCTCAGACTGCAGGCAGACCCTGCAATCTCCACACCCTGCCCATACCCATCTGCCAGAGACCCCAGCCACTTACTGAGACTCAAAGACCAGCCCCCAGCTCCCACTTGCCCTGAAACTCCCATCTAGACCAGAGGTGAGTACCTGGACCAATACCCAGAGAGGCCTGCACCTAGGTCTTAGCCCTGGGCTCCAGCCATTCTGGGGAACACCTGCCCAACTTGGCCCCAGGATCTGGCCATAGGGCAGGAAGCCCCAACCTCACCTGAAAGGTTCTTCCTCTCCAAGAACCTCCTGTGTACCCAAAAACCTCCATGCCTTGAACCTCTACACCCTGGCCCAGCACACATCTACCAGAGACCTCAGCCACTTCTGGGGACTTAGAAACCAGCCCCCTTCCTCCATCCTGCCCAGGAACTCCCATCTGGACCAGAGACTACAGCTCCTATCTTCCATTGTGCCCTGGAGCTCCCATCTGGACAAGATAAGGAGACCCCAGCCACTTTCTGAGTCTTAAAAAACCAGGCCTCAGCTTCCATCCTGACCTGGAACTCCCATCTAGACTGGAGCCCCCAGTTCCCACCTGCCGTGGAGCTCCAATCTGGGCAAGATACAGAGACCGAGCAACTTCCTGAGAGTCAGAGACCAGCCCCCAGTTCCCATCCAGACAGCACTCCCATCTGGACCAGAGTTTCCATCTATACCAGAGGGAGGCTCCCTAAATCTGTCAGCTATGTCTGGTCCAAGTGCACTGATAAGACCAAAAACAAATCCATGAGAAGATGGGCAGACATCAAGGCAGAAATACATACAAAAAAATTAGGAGCAATAAAATATCACCAGAACCTATCCCTCCTCCAACAGCTAGACCTGAACATCACAGAATGGAAGAAGCAGAAGAAAACAAACTTATAAATAACATCATGAAGAGGCTAGAGCCTTATATAGAAGAAATCAACAATAAAGTGGAGGAATGGACAAACAAAAAAGGGGAAGAACACTATAAAAATCTAGAGGAAAGGACAAATAAAGCAGAAGAAAACAGAAAGTCCCTGAAACAAAATCATGAAAAAACAATGAAACAGATGAGGGAAATAATCCAAGACCTGAAAAGTTAAATAGAAAAAATGAAGCGGAAACAAGCAGAGACAATGCTGGAAATAGAAAATTTGAATAAACAAACAGGAACTTCATAGGCAAGTATAACCAACAAAATGCAGGAGATGGAAGCGAGGATCTCTGGTGTAGAAGATATGGTAGAAGTAACAGATTCATCAGTCAAAGAAAACACTAAAACCAACAATGTCATGACCCAAAATGTCCAATAAATTTGGGACACCATAAAAAGACCAAACCTATAAATAATAGGGGTAGAGGAAGGAGAAGAATACCAAGTCAAAGGCAAAGAAAATATATTTAACAAGATTATAGAAGAAACCTTTCCCACCTTAAAGAACAAAATGCCTATGAAGATACAAGAAGCATATAGAACACCAAACAGACTAGACTCCCCCCCAATTCCCCTCACCACATAATAATTAAACAACCAAATGTACAGAATAAAAAAGAATATTAAGGGCAATGAAGGAAAAAGGCCAAGTGACATATAAAGGCAAACCCATCAGAATAACACCCGACTTCTTAATGGAGACTTTGAAAGCGGGAAGGACCCGGACATATATAGTGCAGACACCAAGAGACCATGGATGCCAGCCTAGACTAATATACCCAGCAAAATTTCAATCATCATAGATGGAGTGAACAAGACATTCCAAGACAAAACCAGATTTAAACAATACTTATCCACAAACCCAGCCCTACAGAAAGCACTACAAGGAAAATTCCAACCTACATAAGTCAGATACACGCTGGAAGACACAAGCAATGGATAACACCCCAGGAGTAAACCCCAAAGAAGAGAAGTACACACAAACTACCACGAAAAAATAAAAATAATAACAGGAACAAACAATCACTGGTCATTAGTATCCCTTAATATCAATGGATTTAAGTCACCTATGAAAAGACACAGACTAAGAAAATGGATATGAAAACAGGATCCATCTTTCTGATGCATACAAGAAACACACCTCAAATCCAAAAATAGATACTACCTAAGAATAAAGGGCTGTGAAAAGACATTCCAAACAAATGGTGTTAAGAAGCCAGCTGGTGTATCCATCCTAATATCCAGCAAAATAGACTTCAAACTAAAATCAATCAAAAGAGATCATAAAGGACATTACATACACATCGCAGGAAAGATCCACCAAGATGAAGCTTCAATTCTGAGCATTTATACCTCAAACACAATGGCACCCACATATGTAAAAGAAACATTACTAAGGCTTAAACCACGTATAAACCCACACACATTAATAGTGGAGACTTTAACACCCCACTTTCACCTCTGGACAGATCTGCCAAATTGAAACAGAACAGAGAAATAATGGACATAACTGTTGTTATGACTCAAATGGACTTAATCAATATTTACAGAACATTTCATTGGAACAGAAAAGAATGTTCCTTCTTCTCAGCACCCCATGGAACCTTCTCTAAAATCAACCACATACTTGGACACAAAGCAAATCTCAACACATACAAACAATTAGAATAACATCCTGTGTTCTATCAGACCACCATGGTTTAAAGTTAGATTTCAACAACAATAAAAACTACAGAAAATCTACAATCTCATGGATATTGAATAATGCTCTACTGAATCACCAATGAGTTAAGGAGGTAATAAAGGAAGAAATTAAAGACTTCCTAGAGATCAATGAAAATGAATACACCACATGCCCAAAAATATGGGATAGTATGAAAGCAGTTCTAAGAGGGAAATTCATGGCACTAAATGCCCACATAAATAAGTTGGAGAAATATCATGCTAGTGACTTAACCTGAAAGCTCTAGAACAAGAAGAAGCAAAGTCGCCCAGGAAGACCAGACACCAGGAAATTATCAAATTGAGAACTGAAATCCATAAAACAGAAACAAAGAGAACAATACAAAAACTTAGTGAAACAAAGAGTTGGTTCTTTGAGAAAATCAAAAAGATAGACAAGCTCTTATCCAAATTAACCAAAAGACACACAAACACACACACACACACACATATATATATATATATATATATATATATATAGAGAGAGAGAGAGAGAGAGAGAGAGAAAGTATCCAAATTAACAAAATCAGAAATGAAAAGGGGGATTAACAGACAATGAGGTAATCCAGAGAATCATCAGGTCATACTTCAAAAACCTCTACTCCACAAAATTGGAAAATCTAAAAGAAATGGATAATTTTCTGGATAGTTACCACATACCTAAGTTAAATCAAGACCAGAAAAACCATCTAAATTGTCCAATAACCCCTAATGAAATAAAATCAGTCATTAAGAGTCTCCTAGCCAAAACCTGCTGAGGACCAGATGGTTTCAGTACAGAATTCAGAATTCTACCAGATCTTCAAAGAAGACTTAATACCAATACTCTTTAAATTGTTCCACACAGAATCAGAAGGTATATGACCAAACTCCTTCTATGAGGCTAAAATTACCCTGATTCCTAAACCAAACAAAGATGCAACAAAGAAAGAGAATTACAGCCCGATATCCCTCATGAACATTGAAGCAAAAATATTCAATAGAATACTGGCGACTCCAAGAACACATCAAAACAATTATCCACCATGATCAAGTAGGCTTTATCCCAGGGATGCAAGAGTGGTTCAACATATGAATGTCCATCAATATAATACACCATATAAACAAACTCAAAGAAAAAAAACCACATGACCATCTCACTAGATGTAGAAAAGGCATTTGACAAAATCCAACACCCTTCATGATAAAGGTCTTGGAGCAATCAGGAATAAGGGGAACATACCTAAACATAATAAAGGCAATCTACAGCAAGCCAAAAGCCAACATCAAATTAAATGGAGAGAAACTCAAAGCAATACCACTAAAATCAGGAACAAGACAAGGCTGTGCCCTCTCCCCATACTTATTCAATATAATTCAATAGTGTTCTAGCCAGACCAATAAGAGAACATAAGGAGATTAAGGGGATACAAATTGGAAAGGAAAAAGTCAAGCTTTCCCTGTTTGCTGATGAAATGATATTATACATGAGTGACCCAAAAAAATTCAACCAAGGATCTGATACAGCTTATAAACACCTTCAGCAACATAGCAGGATACAAGATCAACTAAAAAAAAATCAGTAGCCCTCCTATGTACAATAGACAATCAGGCTGAGAAGGAAATCTGAGATACACCACCTTTTACATTACCCACAAATGATATAAAATACCTTGGGATTACTCTAACTAAGCATGTGAAGGACCAATAGAACAAGAACTTTAAGTCCCTGAAAAAAGAAATTAATTAAGATGTCAGAAAATGAAAAGATCTCCCATGCTCATGGATAGGCAGGATTAACATAATTAAAATGGTGATCTTACCAAAAGCAATCTACAGATTCAATGCAATCCCCATCAAATTACCAACACAATTCTTCACAGACCTGGAAAGAATAATACTCAATTTCATATGGAAAAACAAAAAAACCCAGGATAGCCAAAAGAATCCTATACAATAAAAAACATCTGGAGGCATCACAATCCCCTACCTCAAGCTCTACTATAGAGCTACTATAATAAAAACAGCTTGGTACTGCCATAAAAACCTACATGTGGACCAATGGAATCAAACTGAAGACCCTGACATTTACCGTCACACTTATGAACATATGATTTTGACAAAGAAACCAAAAATGTACAATGGAAAAAGAAAGTATCTTCAACAAATGTTGCTGGCATAACTGGATGTCAATGTGTAGAAGGCTACAAATACATCCATACCGTGCACAAAACTTAAATCCAACTGGATCAAAGACCTCCACAAAAATGTAGTAACTGAACCTGATCGAAGAGAAAGTAGGAAGTAGTCTTGAATGCATTGGCACAGGAGATCACTTCCTAAATATAGCACCAGTAGCACAGACATTAAGAGAAACAATCAATGGGGCCTGCTGAAACTGAGAAGGTTTTGTAGAGCAAAGGACATGGTCAACAAGACAAAGCAACAGCCTACAGAATGGGAAAAGGTCTTCACCAACCCCATATCTGACAGGGGGCTGATATCCAGAATATGTAAAGAACTCAAGAAATTAGACATCAAAATGCCCAACAGTCAAATTAAGAAATGGGCTATAGAACTAAACAGAGAATTCTCAACAGAGCAAGCTCAAATGGGTGAAATTCATTTAAGGTATTGCTCAACATCCCTAATTATCCAGGAAATTCGAATCAAAATGACTCTGAGATAACACCTTACACAACTCCAGGGGATATCTAAAAAAACAGGACCCTAAGAAAGACTCAGGAATCGCCCAATGACAGAGTAATGGATGAGATATACATGAACAACCTGGATGAGAGTAGGTGTAATGAAAGGCAAGGTTAGAGGAAAAGAGAGCTTAGGGGAGCAGGAGATCCCAGCTGGGTCAAGAACAGAAAAGGAGAACAAGGAATAACAGACCATGATAAATGGATACCACATGAGAACAGGAAGAAGCAAAGTGCTAGAGAGGTCCCCATAAATCCACAATAATACATCCACTGTAGACTACTGGCAATGGTTGAGAGAAAGCCTGAACTGACATAGTCTGGTGATCAGATGGCCAAACACCCTACTGTCATGCTGGAACTCTCATGCAATAACTGATGGAAGTGGATGCAGAGATCCTCTGCCAGGTCCCAGGTGGAGCTCCACAACTCCAATAGTTGAGAAAGAGGAGGGACTGTAAGAGTGTGAAGTGTTGAGAGCAAGATTGGTAAAAGCACGGAGACAAATCGCCAAACTAATGGAAACACATGAATTCTGAACCCAACTGGATCAGGCCTCTGGATAAGTGAGCCAATTGAATAGCTTGAACTGTTTGGGAGGCACCCATTCACTGTGACTCGGACCTGTCCTTATTGCATGACCTAGCTGTTAGGCGCCTGGGGCATATGCAAGGACACTCTGCTCAGCCTGGAAGGAGGAGACTGGACCTGCTTGTACTGAATCTACCAGGCTGAGCTGAATCCCCAGGGGAGTCTTTGCCCTGGAGGAGATGGGAATGGAGGGGAGGAGCGAGGGGGAAGGCAGGGGCGGTGGCGGCATAGGGGAGGACAGGGGAACCCATGCCTGAAAAATATTATTATTGAATCTAATATTAATAAAAGAAAAAAAGAAAAGCAAAAGAAATTAAGCTAATTAAATTTATGTGATATTTTCAAGTTTAGAATGTCTTTTCTTGACCTTATGAAAAGAATTTACCTGTAGTTTGAGCAAATATTTTAGCACTTTGGAGCAAAGGGGCAAATAAGCGGCCCTGCACTTTAGGCCAAGATACAGTAGACCACCACAGTTACTGTAGCCTTGCTCTTGGTGCTTTGGTAGGCAGAAAGGAAGGTGATCCAGACACTGTAGTACACCACTGTGCTGAATGTCATCAACTTTCTTTCACTGAATGTGTGAGGCACATTTCTGGCCAGGGAAGATACAGTAAAACTTGCCTGGGCAAGGGAGCCCAAGTATTTCATGACAGAGTAGAAGGCAATAACTGAACCTCTGTAGCAGACAATCAAAATATGGCCATCTTCAGTTTTTACATCATCAACAACAAATCGAGGAGAAGTTCTCTGCCAGATTCCACAGAGAATCATTTGTGTCTCATAATATTCCCATAATTTTATAATATTTATCTTAAAAACAATGAAATTTTAATTTATAATATGCTACATGTGTTTAATGGGAGGATTTTCACTAATTCCATGTTGTGTTTCACTGCAGCTTTTGAAACTTACATTAAACTCCATAAGCAGTAGGCCTGCAAGCCTCAACACAAAAAATCCCCTCAGGAGGGAAAGGCTCTCCGCTGTTTTGACTGTAATCCTGTCCAGAAAATGAAGTTTTCAACATGATGAGTAAAGATGTGATTTACCAAAATTGTCAACAGATTGTTTACTTTCTCCCATATTTACATAGTTTGTAAAGAGTCCTTTGGGGAAAAGAAAAGTTTTATTAGGAATTTGAAAGCATCAGTAACACTGCTATTTGAAATACTACACTCTGTTTATTTATTTTTTATTAAGAAAAAATTCATTCATTTTACACATCAACCAAAGATCCCCTTCCTCCCTGTTCCCACCCACTAGCCACCCCATCCCATTCCTCCACATCACCCCACAAAAAGGCAAGGCTTCCCATGCAGAGGGACACCCAGGAGAGGCAAGTCCAAGCCTGGCCCCAGCCTCAAGGCTGCAGGAGTTGTCCAATCATAGGTAGTGGGCTCCAAAAATCCCACTCATGCACCATAGATGGATTATGATTCTACTACCAGAGGAACCCACAAGCAGATCAAGCTACACAATTGTCTCAACATGCAGAGGGCCTAGTTTAGTCCCGTGTAGGCTCAACAGCCATTGATCTAACTTTCATGATTTCACACTTGTTTTGTTTGTTCATCTCTGTAGTTTTTTCCCATCATGGTCCAAATGTACTTCCTCATAGAATCCCACTTCCCTCTCTCTACAACTGGGCTCCAATAGCTCTGCCTGGTATTTGGCTGTGGACCTCTGCTTCTGCTTCCATCAGTCCCTGGAAGAAAGCTCTGTGATGAAGTTAAGGTATTCACCAATCTCATGACTGGGATAAGCCAGTTCAGTTCAGGCACCCTCTCCACTATTTCTAGTAGTCTATGCTGACATCATCCTTGGGGATTCCTGGCAACTTCCCTAGCACCAGGTTTCTCTCTATCCTCATGATATCTCCCTCTATCATTGTAACTCTTTCATTGCTTTTCCACTCCATCCCTGTTCCAGCTTGACCATCCCATTCCCTTATATTCTCATTCCCTATCACCTACCCTCCATTGCCCACACCTCACCCCATATTTTCATGGAGATTTCATCTATTTCCCCTGCACGAGGTGATATATACATCCCTCTTTGGATCTTCCTTGTTAGTTAGCTTCTCTGGAGCTGTGGGTTGTAGTCTGGTTATCCTTTGCTTTTCATCTTGTATCCACTTATGAGTGAGTACATACCATGTTTGTCCTTCTGAGTATGGGTTACCTCACTCAGGATGGTATTTTTTAGTTCCATCCATTTGCCTGAAAATTTATGATGCCATTGTTTTTCTCTGCTGAGTATTACTCCATTGTGTATATATACTACAGCTAAACCACTCTTGCTCATATACACAATAAATGCTCAATCATACCACAAGAACACTCAACTATATTCATAGAAGCATTATGTCATACTAGCCAGAACCTGGAAACAGCCTAGATGCCCCTCAACTTAAGAATGGGTTAAGAAAATGTGGTACACTCTCTGTCTTTTTAACTACATGTTGTCAGAAGTGTCTAAACCCATGAAAATAACATTTTCTCCTGGATATTATATGAAAGTACTAAACATTTCTACTGCAACTCAAATTCATCATAACATTCAGCATTTTTAATAAGTTTTATCTACATTAGAGTTTGTTTAATGGTTATATGCTATCCATCCTAATGTTCCCTGCCCCATCCAAGGTCTCTAACAAGGAGATAATATTCAGTGATGTTCTACAGTTTTTTAGAAATGCTCCTTTTTGTACTTTGTGCTATGGTAGATCAATGTTATCATTGGTAATTTATATTTCCAGTCCTACTCTATTTCACAGGTTAGTTTAGATGTCATCATATTGAACTCTGAATTAAGAATTTTGTTATAATATTGATAACAAGTAATTCACAGAGAGTTTTTTTAATTAAGTAGTTAGTAGAATCAACATTGATGTTCAGAAATTTTGAAAACTGTATTTTATATAGTATATCAGGTTCTGAGGGATGCAATTCACTACTGTTGTAGTGAAGAGAACTAGCCAAATACCTAACTGGCACTTTCATTTAGAAGCAGACCAGGAGGTAAATATAATTCTATTTTATTTGTAAACAAGGAATGTGAAGATTGTCCAGTGTGCATGAGGCAGTGTTCAGCATATGTGATTGAGTGGCCTGAGCTCAGTGGACAGAGAGCTCCAGCTGGTTCCAAGCCACTCTTGACACCTCTGCAGCTATGGAATCCTCACCACTGGAGAACCATGCAACTTCTGATCAGCATTTGAGAGCAATGTTGAGACTGTAGAAGCCTTGGGCTCAGGCGAGATGCTGGCATACAGAGAGAGGGGAAGGCCTCACTCAAAGTGTTTTTTCACCAGTGTGGGAGCTATGTTTGCTGGGGAATCTCAGACCAGACTTAATTGCTCCCTTGCTTCGGAAATGGACCATGGATGTGCTCTCTAGTTAAACAGAACTCAGCAGGCAGGTGCTAGAGCCTGTGAGCTGGGGAGTAGGAAGAAAGGGAAGGGAAGGAAGAGTACCAGGAGGTTATAGGCTGAATGGTTTATAGCATTAAATGTGTAAGAATTTGGTGCCCAAGAAGGGTGGGATTTAAAAAAAGACAGGGACATGTGGTAAGTGTGGAAAGCATGCCACAACAGCCACAAAGGAAGCTGAAGTTGGAAGCCACCCAGGCTTTTGGGGAAGTTTACTTGGTGGTTTTACTTACAAAAATAAAAGGACATGTTACAGGGTCCAGGATAGGTGAAGTGCAGTCCAGTAGTGTTCTCCAGAGAACTCCACTGGGCCTACCATCCAACATCCAAGATTAACAGAAACCAAAATTGCCAACACTCCTATATCTCAGGCCTTAAGATCTCTCACCTTGGCCCCACCTCAGGGAAAGGTCACAGATAGGCATAACAGCTACTGGAAGCCTCACTGTGGGGTAGTACTTCCATGTCAAAGCTACAACAGCTACCCACTACACTTGAGGACTTGCCTTGTTGAAGGAAATGGCCGCTTCAGGTTCCATGTCCCCCATTACTAAGAGGTTTTGCCAGGTTTACTTTCATAGATTTTATGGAGTTTCCATTGTATTAGGTTTCTATCTTGTATCCAAAATGCCCCATATTTCCAGTCATTTATCTAAGTATTTTCTCCCTTCCTCCAAGATACCCAATCCCAGTTGTTCCCAACCCCCACACCTGAGTCTACCTGAAAACTATTCTATTTCCCCTCCCAGGGAAATATTTGCTTCCCTTCTTAAGCCTTCATTGTTACTTAGCCTCTGGATCTGTGAATTGTAGTATGATTATCTTTTACTTATAGCAAATATCCACTTAAAAATTAGTACATAATGATAAGTTTTCCATATCTTGATAATAGGTTTCTCTACCAACACTGTAAGGCAGATCAAGCTGAATTAAAAAGTAAAAAGAGCAGGTATTTCCTTTTCAGGTCTTTGAGGATAATGGTTTATTCTAGCTTTAAGAGTAACAAACACCCAGTTCCATTTGAAAGGACTCAACTACCTTCTGAGTTCTCTTTTTATGTAAAAATCAGGCTATGGGCCTCACTTCCCTAAAGCTGCTACAATGTATTAAAACAGTTTGCTTTGCTATCAGGTTCCAAAAAGAGATGAACTCACCAAACAGATTTTAAAGTATCATTTTAGTATTCCTTAATTTCAAATAATTTGCTTTATATTAAAGATTGACTAATCGACCTCCTATTTTTCATGGTAAACAACTGGATAAAAAGTAGTGGAATGCTCATACAAGGTCTAAAGATATAAAAGCATGGCTTTAAGGAGCTAAGATATTTTAAAACATTTATGTAAATGTAAATTATTTATATATATATATATGTACAATATATAATGTAATGTATGTAAACACAAATTATAAAGGTGTATGGACATGTGGTTTGGATGACGAGGGTTTGAAAAGTGTTTTGAAATATGTGGATATAATTTGTGAGGGTATAAAAAGGTGACCTAAGAGATATAAAATGTTTAAAATTTATTTCCCTTTTGTATTTTCCCTCACTATACTATTCTTATATTAATACTTCAAAGGTTCACTGTTCTAACTTTAATAACTAAAGTTCTGATAAGCTATTAACCTAGTTCTTTTTTTTTGCCAGAGCTGAGGACTGAACCCAGGGCCTTGTGCTTGCTAGGCAAGTGCTCTACCACTGAGCTAAATCCCCAACCCCTCTAACCTAGTTCTTGTAAACACTGGCTGTTATTATCATAGTTACAAGCTCATGATTTAAAATTTCCCTATGCTTGTTTCTACATATAAAGTTAAAAATGCTTCTCAGTGTATTAAAATCATTTGCTTAATCTGTATACACCCAGTCTTTTAGAAAAAAAATGTTAATATTTTTAACCAAAATGATTTTTAGGATCACAACCTTTTACTATGACTCAAAGTCATGAGTCTATTGCCTTTTCTACAATGTGAATTTCAGGAAAGACTACAAACAATTAGAATGCTAACATGCTAACATATCTGGACCTTTTGCCTTCAAATACCTAAATAAATAAAAGGTTCTTATAAGCTTCAGAGATTAACTTGGAGCCACCTTTCACAGAACAAAAAGGACTTCAGATAAGTATAGCCAATCAAAAACCTGTTTCCCACCTGCCTATTCCTAATGGGGAATGGGACCTACTCCCCTTTCCCTGATTTTGGAACATATTTCCCCTAGTTACCATGGCTGTGGACCTGGAAGTTTCCAAAGTATACCTAAGAAAAAAATGCTCCTCTAAAAGTTGTTAACTTTATTTCCTATTATATATATATATATATATATATATATATATATATATATATATGATATACATATATATGATATATATATATAGATATAGATATAGAGATAGAGATATAGAGATATAGATATTCCAGCATATTTCTTTTTATTTCATAATATAATTTAATTTTACATACGAGCCATGGATTCCCCTGTCCACCCTCCTCCTGCCCTCCCACTGCTCTCCCCCCAGCCCACCCACATTCCCATCTCCTTCTGTGCCAGCATATTTCTAATTAAAGACTAAAGACTGCTCCAACTGAAGCCTGCATATCCTTAGTCACAGATTGTTTTACAGAGACTGAACAGCAAATAAAGCAGCCTACTCTTCCTGCAACTGGTCAACACTCTAGCCTTTCTGGCAGTCTTCACTCTTTCCATGGCTAGTCCCCTTCATAGGGCTACAGGTAACAATCTTCATGGCTAGACCCACAGAGATTATGGCTGGCTCCATGGCTATCCCTGTTCACTGGGCTGATGTGAATGATAGATTTTTTTTTTCTCTTAGCAACTTGTCTTCTGTACTTCCTCATGGAAAACGTATACTGGGGTCTCCAGAATGGCAGTTAACCAAATCCTTCTTAACTCATTCCTCCTGATGGGCATGAGCCCATTCACTGTGATGTCCCCTTCCCATGTTGTTCTATGCCAGCAAGAAGTAGTGGGAGCTGAACCACTGTCCATGTATCCAAAAAATCAAGATGTTCAGCTGGGATCTCCAGCTTAACCCTGCTTGATCTAGCCAGTCCTCTCTCTTCAAAACCTGCCCTCTCAGGAGCCTGCAAAGCACAGTTCCCCTGCTTGGATGCCAGCTTCCCAAGCCCCCACCAAGAAACCTTATAACTGGGCATAAGTCCATCTTACAGAGGACACACCATCCTCCCATACCTAAAAGGGTATTTCAGTCACCTCTTTTAGAATAGCAGCCTTGTGATTTATCTCCTAACCTCTACCACTGCCTTGCTCTCTAGAGGCTGGGGACTCACCCTGGAGTGTATATTAGCTCATGGGCTCATTAGACCCATGCTGTGTTGAACATACCTGCCCATCACAGATCCTGGAATCACTACCCCAGCCCACACTAGATACTGCAGCAGGATGACTGGCCCTACCTCTCAGGGGAAGGCTTGCCCCAGCACTATGGAAAGATGGTCCCACCTCTCACCATAGGTATTTGGTGATATTACCATAGGTACTTCTCATCTGTGCATTACACTAGAGCTGATCCAGTAGTCAGGGACACAGGTGAATCAACCCTGAGGGCTTGGGAACAGGAGAGCTGACCCCACCCCTCACCTCTGCCATGTGTTGGCATGAGTTGAGAGAATAGATGTCACCTTTTCCTCATCTATCACCCCCAGTGGCAGATGAGAGGGCTGGCTCCTGGTCACAAGAGTCAGAGGACTAACTCTGAATATCACCTGCTTCGGAATCTGAGAAAGTGGCTCTGCTTCCCATCTTGGCAGCACACTAGAGCTGACCCTGTTGTTGGGAATGGAAGTGAGCCAGCCCTGAGAGTGTTAGAGACAGAGAGCAGACCCCACATCACCCCATATGAACCCTGCAGCAATCAGGAGAAAAGGCCTTTCACTTGCCCTCAGCAAAGGAGTAGAGCTGGCCCTGATGTTGTGAGTGTGGATGAACCAAATATGAGGACCTGAGAACAGGAGAACTGGTCCCATTCCTTGATTCAGGCTGCATAGGTTGAACTAGCCAGGGCAGTGCTGGAGAGTTCACCAAGATAGTGATGATGAGGGAAAGCTGGAAGGCTGATCAGCCCAGCTACCACCCAGATACAAGGCATGACTATGAGACTGACCACTCCAACATTCAGTGAATCTATGAACTGTTGGAGTATGTGAACAGGATGGACCTATAGGTCCAAAACAAGAAAATTTCAAAGACACAAGAAAACAGCAGAACATTCAAGAGAAGCCCAAGTGAGAGCTCACTATCAGGGTGTAGGAGAAACAACAGATCTCTAGCCAGACAAATGACCCCAGGCAATGAACCCTTGCAAGTAAAGATGAGTGAACTAAAGGGGAAACTGTGACTCAATGGACTGTACTACAGCATCCACAACAGCATTCTTCTTATTTTGTTGTGTGTTTTGTTTATGGGTTTTTGTTTGTTTTTTTTAAATGTTTTTACTTTTTTTCATTTTAATTTAATACCAATCACAGTTCCCCCTGCCTCCTCTTCTCCATCCCCGCTACACTCTTGAGAGGATAAGGCCTCCTGTGGGGAGTGAAAAAAAGTCTAGCATACAAAGGTGAGGCAGTACCAAGCATCTCCACCCTTTTTCAAGGTGAAGTATTCACCCTAGGTAATACTTTCCATAAAGTTATGCAGAAGACATAAGTTTTGGTCCCATTGTCAGGGGTTTCTAAACTGACCTAGCCAAATAACTGTTACTCACATTCACAGGACCTAATTCAGTGCCATGTAGGTTCCTTAGTTTGCATGCTAGTGTCCATGAGCTCCCACCAGCTTTGGACAGCTGTCTCTGTGGTATTTCCCATCAATTTCTTGATGTCACTAGCTCCTGTGATCCCACCTAACTCCCTTCAACTAAAGTCTAGGAGTTCACACCAGTGCTTGGTTATGGATCACTGCATCTGCTTCCATCAGTTACTGAATGTAGGTTTTATGATGACAATTAGAGTAGTCATTAATCTGATTATAGAGGAAGATAAATTCAGTATAAGATTCATGTTATGACCCAACTATGTGCCAGTTGCCAGTAAGCAGAAGAATCCTCATGGAGAAATCACACCCAACCTGGGGAAAGCCCACCCACCCACCAAAACCCCAATCAGACCACGACATACACAAGTTATACATCTCACAATGTAGCCATCTGCCTGTGACCCCAGTAACTTCCTGAGGCTCAGTACCCAAACTGTCAACTCACATTGGACAAAGAGCTCTCATTGGACCAAGAGTAATTTCTGGAGACAAGGAATCCACCTCCCCTAGTTGGACCAAGCGTGGCTTTCTGAGATATAAAATCTTCTAGCTCTCATTGGACCAAGAGAGGCTGCTTGAGATACAGAATCTGTTACCTATGACTGGACCAAGATCCCCAGTAAGACCAAGAGCAGCTCTGTGAGTCACAGAAGCCACTAGTTTAGGTAAGGCAAAGAGCAGCTCTCTGAGATACAAAATCTGCCCACTCCAATTACACCAAGAGCCAAGATTGGACCCAGAGGGGCCCCTAAGACAGAGACACAACAAGCACAGAGTAGACCAATAGCAACTCATTCAGACACAGAGACCTCTTATAACTATTAGAGAAGGATATGGGCAGATACTAAGGCAAAATTACATATAATAACATGGAAGAACAATATGGCATCAACAGAATATAGCACTCATCCAACAGCAAGACCTGAACATCAAAATGTAGAAGCCACAGAAGATATCTACCTTAAAACATCTTTATAAAGATGCTAGAGGCCTTGCAAAAAATGAAATATGAAATTGAGGAAAAGACAAATTAAAAATTGGAAGAAATCAATAAATTCCTTAAAGAAAGCCATGAAAAAGCAATTAAACATGTGAGGGAAACAGTTCAAGACCTGAAAAGTGAAATTGAAACAATGAAGAAGACAAAATCAGAGGGAATGCTGGCCTTGGAAAATCTGAGAAAATAAACAGGCAAAACAGATGCAAGCATAACCAACAGAATTCAAGAGATGGAAGAGAGAACCTCTGGTGTAAAGGACACAATACAGGAAATAGTTTCATCAGTCAAAGAAAATATCAAAGCAAAAAATGTTATAACATAAAATGTCCAGGAAATCTGGGACACCATGAAAAGACAAAACGTAAGAATCATAGGGATAGAAGAAGGAGAAGAATAGCAACTCAAAGACACAGAAAATTTATTCAGCATGATCATAGAAGAAAACTTTCCCAACTTAAGGAAGGAAATACCTATGAAGATACAATAAGCCTAAATAACACCAAATAGTCTAAACACCCCCCCCAAAGTACCTGCACCACAAAACAATTATACAACTAACCCTACAGTATAAAGAAAGAATATTAAGAGCAACAAATAAAAAAGGTCAAGGGACTTATAAATCATACCCATCAGAATAACACTCGACTTCTCAATGGAGACATTGAATGCCAGAAGGCCCAGGACAAATGCAATGCAGACACTAAGAGACCATGGATGCCAGCCCAGACTAATATATGCAGCAAACATTTCAATTAATATAGATGGAGTAAACAAGACATTCCAAGACAAAACCAGATTTAAACAATACCTATCCACAAATACAGCCATGCAGAAAGCACTAGAAGGAAATTTACAACCAATGGCAATCAGATACACCCACAAAAACACAGTAAATAGATAACCCCACAGCGGTAAATCCCAAAAAAGAGAATTTCACACATACTATCAACAAAAGATAACAGGAATTAACCATCTGTGAGCATTACTATCCTTTAATATCATTGGACAATTCACCTATAAAAAAGATAGAGACTAAGAGAATGGATATGAAAGCAGTACCCATTATTCTGCTGCATAGAAGAAACACAACTTAACTTCAAAGATAGACACTACCTCAGAGTAAAAGGTTGGGAAATGTCTTTCCAATCAAATGGTCTTAAGAAGAAAGCTGGTATAGCTACCCTAATATCCAAAAAATAGACTTCTATTAAATAAATCAAAAGAGATAGGGAAGGACATCATATACTCCTCACAGGACCACCAAGATATAGTTTCAATTCTGAACATATATGCCCCAAATACAGGGGCAATGACTTATATAAAAGAAACATTACTAAAGCTTAAATCACACATCAAACCCCACACATTAATAGTGAGAGACTTCAACACTCACTCTCAACACTGGACAGTTCTGTCAGATCGAAAATTAACAGAGAAATAAGGGACTTAACTGATGTTATGACTCAAATGGATTTAATCAATAATCTAGAGAACATTCCATCCTAACAAAAAAGAATATACTTTCTCCTCAGCACCCCATGGAACCTTCTCTAAAATTGACCACATACTTGGCCACAAAGCAAATCTCAACAAATACAAAAAATTGGAATAACCTCCTATATTCTATCAGACCACCATGATTTAAAATTAGATTTAAAAAACAAAAAAAATAGAACAACAACAACAAAAAGCCTACAATCTCATGGAAACTGAATAATGCCCAACTGAATCACCAGTATGTCAAGGAATAAAGAAAGAAAGAAAGTAACAACATTATTTGTAATAACAAAAACCTGGAAACAACTCAACTAAAGAGTGGATAAAGAGAATATGGCACATATACACAAAGGAGTACTACTTAGTAGTAAAACAACAACAATGACATAATGAGGATTGCAAGTAAATGGAGGGAACTAGAAAATATCATCCTGAGTGAGGTTACCCAGACTCAGATAGACAAACATGGTATGTACTCACTCATAAGTGGATACTAGATGTAAATCAAAGGATAACCAGACTGCAACCCATACCTCCAGGGAGATGAGCTTGTAAGTAAGACCCCAGGAGAGACTAAGGGATCACCAAGTGATGGAGAAATGGATGAGATCTACATGAGAAAACTTGGATTCAGCGGGGGAGGGTAATGGAGAACAAGGGTCAGGGGAAAAAGAGATTAGGGGAGCAGTAGGTACTAGCTGACAGGAATAGAGTAGCAGAACAAGGAAAAGGATACCATGATAAATGAAGAAACCATGGGAACAGGAAGAAGCAGCATGCTAAGGGGTCCCCAAGAATCCACAATGATGACTCCACTATAGACTACTGGCAGTGGTCCACAGGGTGTCTGAACTGACCTACTATGGTGATTGGATGATTGAACACCCTAACTGTCATGGTGGAACCATCATACAATGACTGATGGAAGCAGATGTAGAGATCCATGGCTGGGTCCTAGGTGGAGCTCCAGGAGTCCAAATGACCAGAGAGAAGAGGGATACTATGAGCAAGAAATAGTGCGACCATGATTGGAAAAAGTACTGAGACAACTATTCAAACTAGTGGAAACACTGGAACTATAGACCAACAGCTGAGGAGCTCACATGGCACTGGACTAGGCCCTCTGAATAATTGAGGCAGTTGTCTAGATTGAACTGTTTAGGGGGGCCCACAGGCAATGGCACTGGGACCTGTACCTAGTGCATGAGCTGGCCTTTTGGAGCCTGGTACACTGTGCAGCCTTGGTGGAGGTAGGAGGGGCTTGGACCTGCCTCAACTGAGTAGTATATATCAGGCTCTGCTGGCTCCCAAGGAGGGACCTTTACTTGGAGAAGGTAGGAATAGTGAGGGTAAATTTTGGGGGAAGCCTGGGGTGTTGGTAGGAGGGATGACAGGGGAATCTATGGCTAATAATTAAAATGAATAGAAAACCTCTTAATAAAAATTTTTTTAATTAAAAAAAGATTCATGTTACATTGGACAACACAAATCAAGAGAAGAAAAAAAAGCCCAAGAGAAAGCACAAGAATCAGAGACATACTCATTCATCCCCTCAAGATTCACAGTCACTAAACTGGGAGCCATAATGCAAATACTGAAGACATGGTCCTGATCCATGCAGGTCCTATGCATGTTATCTCAGTCAGTCTCAAGTTCTTACCAGCTTTGGACATGTTGATTTAGAGGGGCTAGTTTTCTTGTCGTACAACCGCTCTGACTCTTACACTCTTGGTTCTCCCTCCTGTGTGGAGACCTGAGCTCTGAAGAGAGATTTATTTAGTGCTGCATGGTTCAAGATCTCTCACCTTCTTTATAGTGTCTGCTGGTGGATCTCACTATTTGTACCCATCGCCTGTAGAATAAACCATTTCTGATGACAAGGGAAGAAACACTGGTTTTTAAGTATAGCAGAATATCATTAGTTGTCATCTTATCACTACTTTTTTCTTTTCATAAAGCTGTATTACTTAATTTTATCCCATGTCTGTATTATCTAGGCTCAAGGTATTGGGCATGTAAGCAGTGTAGGCTAAGTTCTATCATGTAGAGTGTACCTTAAGTCAAATCAGTTATCTGTTGGTTACTAGCTCTTTGGGACCATTACATATCTCTCAGGCAGTACAGTATTGTGTGTATGAGGTTTGTATGGCCAAGTGTTTACTTTTCACTTTTGTGAACTTACAGAGTAGTTCCTATATCAAGTACAGTGAAACATGGGAGAAAAGACTCTATGTAGGAACTGCCTTGATGTCTCCATCTTCAATGAGTTCTGTAGGTACCCTCTTTGGCAATGGAACCTTGATGTCAGTGTGTGGAGAGAAATCTTTACTCTTAGCAATATCCTGGCTTTTTTCTGGATCCTTGTGAGTGAGTCACTTTTGACTAAAAACTCAATTAGATGTTACACCATCTGGGTACTAAAAAGGTTCATTTGGTGAAAAAAGATGAGCAGTTTGGATCAGTTATGGCGATATTTTATTTGTGCTAAAATGTGATTTTATTTGTATGTTAATAAATAAAGTTTGCCTGGAGATCAGAGGTCATAGTTAGCCAGGAATAGCAGTCAGGTGGTGGTAGTCCATGCCTTTAATCCACTCACATGGCAAGCAGAGACTCTGTATGGTCAAGGACACAGACAAGTGTGGTGAGATTCTTTAATCCCATTACCAACCATAAAGACCTGGAGATCTGTATAAACAGGCAGTGATGAGGAAGTCATGTGATTAGCTTTATATCCAATGAGGAGGCAGAACAGAAAGGTAATAAAAACACAAGTCCGGCAGGAAGAAACTCTCTCTCTGGAGAAGCTACAGCAGTGAGATGGTAAGATAAGGTAGTTGCGACTCTCTGATCTCTTTGGCTATTTAACTCTGTATTTGGCTCTGTGTTTCTTCTTTACTAAGATGTTTAGAATTTAATCTATACTCTGTGTACTATAATATTGATAATTTCATTAAAATACCTTTCTGTACATATATATTTGTTTAAACTGTAATAGGGTCCTATACTAACCTTCAAATGGCCCTTTATTCTCTCCCATAACCTCTTCTACCCTTCCTTTCCCCACTTGATCCTCCCATTCCAACTCTCCATCCTTAGCCATCCCTAACTGTCTATTCAATATCACAATCCTAATGAGATCCAACTGTTCCCTTCAGTCCCTCATGCTAAACATAATCTCTGTGGTTCCATCAATTGTAGCATTTTAATCAATGACTTTATAGTTAATATCCATATATAATCAAATATATACAATATTTATCTCTCTGATTATAGAATACCTCATTGGTATATTTTTTTTCATTCTATCCATTTTCCTGCAAATTTCATGATATCACTATTTTTTTCTTTTTTATCTTTATTATTATGCATTTTACTTTTATACATCAGCCATGGGTTCCCCTGTCCTCCCCCTTCCTGCTCCCACCCACACCTTACCCACAGCCCCTCCCCTCTATTCCCATGTCCTCCAGGACAAAGACACCACTGGGGATTCATTTAAACCTGGTGGATTCAGTACAGGCAGGTCCTGTCCCCTCCTTCCAGACTTAGCAAAGTGTCCCTGTGTATGCCCAAGGTTCCAAACAGCCAGCTCATGGACTAAGGACAGGTCCTGGTCCCACAGACTGGGTGCCTCCCAAACAGATCAAGCTATTCAATTGTCTCACTTATCCACAGGGCCTGATCCAGATGGAGGCTCCACAGCCTTTGGTTTCATAATTCATATGCTTCCATTCATTTGGCTATTTGTCCCTGTGCTTTTAGCAATCTTGTATTCAACAATTCACACTCATGCAGACCCTCCTCTTTCTTGACAGTTGGACACCTGGAGCTCCACCTGGGGCCTGGCTGAGGATCTCTGCATCCACTTCCATCAGTTATTGGATGAGAGTTCCAAGATGACTGTTAAAGTGTTTGGCCATCTCATCACTATGTCAGATCAGGCTTTCTCTTGACCATTGCCAGCAGTCTACAGAGGATATATTATTGTGGATTTCTGGGGACCTCTCCAGCACTCTGCCTATTCCTGTTCTCATGTGGTCTTCATTTATCATGATCTGTTATTCCTTGTTCTCCCTTTCTGTTCTTGATCCAGCTGGGATCTCCTGCTCCCCTAAGCTTTGATATCACTATTTTTTTTCAGCTAAGTAATACTCCATTGTAGAAATGTTCCACATTTTCTTTATCTACTCTTCTGTTTAGGAGAATCTATGTTGGTTTTTAAATTCTGACTATTATTAATGGAGTAATAAGGAACATAAATTAGCAAGTGTCTCACTGGTAGGATAAACATCCTTTGGATATATTCCCAAGCATAGTTTAGCAAGATCTTGAGGTAGACTGATTGCCATCTTCTAGACAAACTGCCACACTTTTTTCATAGTGACTGTGATTTTGCACTCCTACTAGCAATGGACGAGTGTTCTTATGTCACATTCTTGATTGCTCTACTTTCACTTGTGTTGTGGATCTTTGCCATTTGACAGGTGTAAGATGAAATCTCAGTGCAGACTGGATTTGTAATTATATGACTGCTATTGATTCTGAACTTTTCTTTAAGAATTTCTCAGCCATTTGAATTTCTTCTTTCTCATTCTGAAGGTTAATGCATTGTCTGATTGTCATTGTCTTTGCCACCCAGAAGCTTCTCAGACAGACAGACAAAACAGCATTCAAGCAGGCAAAGAATATACTCATACAAACAGAGAGTAATGATACTACTTCCTATTGTGAACATTGTAGGTCATAATTCCTGTATGTCTGTAATAAGCTGTGTCTATGGAGAACTATTTTTGATACAAAATTCATTTAGAATATCTGATGTAATTCAAGTCAACTACTACTAATTATAATCAGAGCTTGTTAGGAAATTCGCCTAAGAGGAATTGTGTCTGTGAACTTCATGTCCAATTACATATATCTGATCATAAGGGATATGGAGCAGAAGAATTATCATGAATAAAATTATTATCTTTTAGTTATCCCCTGGACTTAGGAACTCATATGCAGAGCCACAGGCCAGAGAGTGATTATGAAACCCATAGAGACAAACAGTGTACTCAAAAGAAAATTACTGAGATTTTTGAAAAGTACTTAATTCCTTCACAGTAACTTTAATAATAAAAAGAGACACAATTATGTTCATGCATAATTGATACACAGGTTTCTCCATGATTCTTCATGCTGCACTTTGCTCAGGTCTCATCTCAGCTACATTACAAAGATGTTGTCTTTGATCTTTGTCCTCCTGTTCCTGAAGCCTGCCTTACTTCTCTGCAGTTTGACTGACTCTGTGTGCTTTTTCAGAGTGAAAGACAAGGAAAATCCAGAAGGAGATAAAGACATTGATTGCTCCTTTTTCATTTATACAGAGCATGGAGACATGAAAAATGATTATTTCAGTGGGAATCTAGATAAGCAGTAAGTGCCCCTTTCACTTATTAATTTTTGTTTATCATGGTTTATGATACATTCTAGGGCTGCTGAGAGGTAGACCATTAAGCTGTATGTTTTCCTTCTATCTCATCCTCCCCCTTTTAGGACATTTGACAAATTTATTTCATGTTTACTGAAGGTTATTGTCCTGTTTCTTGTGGTTTAAGGGTTAACATTTTTTATTTCTCAAGTCACAGATTCTAGACTGTAAGCTGAATGGTCTATGCTGTTCAACTTTGCTTTTAGAGACAATCCTTTAATATGAAATTCCCAACTGTTGTCATGTGATGTCCCTCACAAACATAGTATTAAACCCTGCCCTTAGTTTATTTCATAGAGGTTACAATAAAGTCGTCATTCTTTTGCCTGCTACGGTTTGTATTTTTTTTTTTTTTGATGGGGTGGTTTCATCAGCACGAAATGCCCAATTCCTACACAGTGGACCTTGGTTTATTTGCCCTGACCTTTAGTTAAATATATTAAAAAGGTACAAACATATTGTTCAAGTAATCTATTTGTCATAATTTTACAACGGTTGTGTTCTTTAACTCCTGCAGCTGAAATCAGGTGTGAAAAAACAATACATGTTCTCTATGATAGTATTATGCCACCTTTCCCTTAACATTCATTTATATATGCTTGCCCACGTTTTTGTTGAATAAACAATATCATAACTTTTTTTCAAAGTTCTAGGTTAGAACCACATGAATCATCCATTAAGAGTGCCCCAATAGTCAATTTGTCCATTTGCTGGAATAGAGGGTGCCCCTACAAGCAATGATTTACTATTTTTCTTTGAAAGAGCTAGAATAAAAGGTGTTGTCTGTGGTACCTGCTAACAGTTGAGAGAGAAGTACTAAGGCAATAAATTCATCCAAATTTCTCCAGGATGAAGCCCATTTATAGATTACAATTTATCATATTTCATTTTTCTACATATGCTTTCATTTATTAATTTTATTCTTTCTCTAATTATATAAAATATTTTTTTTATTTTGAGAATGAGTATACTACACAATAATTGATTTATATTTTTGACCATAATTTTTCTTCAATGAGGTTACTGGCTGAGATTCAGTTGGGGAAATTGTTATAATGTCTCTTGAAGTTTGATAGGGAAATTATCAAAAATAACATTCTAAATTTGGGGAAAGCCACATTTCCAGGTGTGGCATTGTATTATGTTTGAGAATAATTACAGTTTTCAATTTTAGATAAAGGTTACGTTCAGTTTTTGATAGCATATACTAGCATGAATTTCTATACATAGTAGAAAGTTTGTGAGTGTATTACAAAATATAGAAATCTCAGAAGAATTTAAAAATGATAGATGAAGTAAAACAATATTCTCTCTGTTGATCATTCATCTGTTTATCAAAAAATATCCTTGGGTTTCAAGGAGAATGTTGAGCAATGAGAAAGTAGTCATATAGTAGTTATTTAAATAATAGTCATGGTAATATGGATCATAAAGAAGATGACCCAGATATCCAAATGATCAGATACAAATGAGGGCAACTTAAGTAGAATTTGAACAAAAAACAAGTTCACCAATACATATATCATGTCTTCCATAAGCCTATGATTGTCTCCATGCAGGATGTGCCTTGAAAGTCTAGGAGAAGATGTTTGTAATTCATTTCACTCACTCAATTTTCACCAGCTAATGAATTAATATGCCTCAGTGATGTGACTTCCTGTTTTAAGATGATGGGGAATTTTATATCTGAAATTCTGGCACTTGAATTTGCAGAATCATTCTATATCTGTGCTTACATATTTACATGATACAAGTTGAGTGAGGTCCAGAGAAATGTTTTGATTTCTCCTAACTTATGAGTAACAAAGAAAATGTCAAGGCAAATGTTTTCTTCCTAGACTCCTTTGTCTGGATTTTTATTAATTCAAAGTAATTGATTAGTATAGAAACTTTCTCATGGAGGCATAAATGCCTCATTTATAAAACAATGGTCTTGACCATATCCTGAATTTTCTTCATATATTTGTATGCTCATTACAGACTAGATATTTAGTATCTAAATAGCTATTAAGTCTTATTTATTATATAGGAAATATGTATCCAGATTACTGTATGTTTCTCTTCCTGTATTATGATTAAACAGCTTTTTTACTTTTATGACTATTCAATATGATTTTCTAAGCAATATTTGCATGGTTCTAACATGATTAGAAAGGAGATAGCACATTTGTAAAGCAAATGAATTTATAGAAGTAAAAGATGTTATTATTCATGGACCTACATGGTTTATTATCTAAATAAATAAATATATAATTTAGATCATTGTGAATAAAATATGAAATTCTAAAACATGGCCAGGATGAATGAGATACAGAAAAACTAAACACATATTCACCGTCTCAAATAAGACTCTTCTGTGTAAATATACATTGATATTAAAAAGAGACTTCTGTCTATGTACCTATTAGTAAAATCTTTAAGATTATTGTTTAGTTATATATGAATAGCATGGTTAAGGAATCGTGCACATGGATTTTAATGGACAATGCAATTCCATACATATTTTGTCAGACTATTACTACTAATGTACTATGCCATCACAGTGAACATAGAAGAAAAGCGATAGTCCAGTCATTTGTTTTTATATGCTTGCTTTGTAGAACATCAAGAACTTAATTTGTGGCAAGTTAGAGAATTTAATATAAATTTATTGTATATGTATTCATTTTAACTTAAAAAAATAAATGGTATGTTCCATTAATTCGATAAATTCTATGGATCTTTATAGCTATCGTAAGATGTAATTTGTCAGAAGGACTGTTTGTTTTTGCAGTTCCTGGTCATTTTACAAAACTTATTTGAATGAGCACTTAGATGTGTCATTTAACAAACAAAATTTCAAATACTCCAATTCCTATGTTGACATTCATAATCAGAATTTCTGTTACTGAGAAAAGGATTCTTCTTGTGGCATCCATTATTCTTCATTACTTTGAAATTTACTGACATAAGAAAGAAAAGTAAGGTTATTATATGTATATATTCTGTATATTTCCAATGTTGTTGGAGACTAACTATGAGGGATATACAAATGGTTGTACTATATATCATTGATCTTCAGGTCAGCATTGTTTTATATAGCAGGAAACTAAGTTATTGGTATGTGTACCCTCCACTGGAGTTAGGATCACAATTTTGCCCATAATTTTCTACTATTTGTCCAAACCATGTTGTAAGTGTTTTAGTCATACATATTTCCAATATGGATGTATAGTGATGAGAGGGAACAAAAGCAATCAACCAATCTCCATTCAGAATGATTCAAATCTCCAAAACAGTGAGCCTACCTGAACAATGCAGGAAGGATTCACTTCTTTTCTCACATAGCTACACCAACTGTGTTACCTATCTAAAATTGTATTACTCAGTTGAGGACTGCATGGAATGCATTATGATCATATTTGTGCCCTAGCAACAACTTCCTCAGAGCCATGCCTCTTTCTCCAACCACCCTACTATGTCTCATTTTTTTAACCCACCACAGGTTTAATGTGTACCATCCAATTTCTCTTGACAAAAGGGCTTCCACTGGAAAATGTTTAACCATCAAAGTGCAATAATCTTTTTTTCTCTTTTTAAATTTTTTTTTATTATATTTGTGTTTTAATTTTACACATCAGCCATGGGTTCCCCTAATAGTTTAAATTCCTGATAAGAACAGACTAAGTGCTCTGACCTAAACGGGACATCTAACCAAATGCTCTCATCATCATGTTTTAGGGAACATCTTGGAATAGGTGGTAGAAATATTTAAGAGCCAAACGGTAAATAGTTCTGGAAATTCCATCTTTATAGCAATATGTTTCTATTGTATTTCTGGTTACTTGAGAAAATCTCCACAAGAACAAACATGGGAAAATACCGGCAAAGACTCGGTACATCTTCTTTAGTAACCCAATCCAACACACCAGTGAACTACAGGCACTTGATAGTGCTCATAGGGGAAAAGTTCCTTTGAGGCTGTGTTTTCTGTTAGGATTCTAATAAATGGCCCTAAAATCATGTGCATGTTACCATCACTAATTGAGCTTATTGTGTTACGAAAATCAATAGCCAAAAATATGGGAGAAGTGTCTATTTCAATGAGTGGAATGTTGTATGAAGAATCAAGGAGTAGATATAATTCTGTTACATTTATTAAAGAAATTCTCAAAAAGAAATAAAATTAAAAATGTTCTCTATGAGATTGTTCATCATTCATCTATGAATTGAAGCTGATTGTTCCCAGGAATCAATGTAAGTGTCCATGGGAATACTATTAACCTGTGCTCTATTATTGGGCTTTATAGGAATTCCTAACGTCAGATGTCCTAGGGCCTAGATGATCTTGTAAGTGAACTAAATAGAGAGTTCCTGTTACCTGAATGGTAACAGAAACTAGAAATAGACATAGAGAGATGGCAAAGGAATGCTGAATAAAACTTGAAAATTGGTGGTGCTTTTTGTCATCTTTAAAAACCTGATGTTCTTAGAACTACAGTATAGACTGGGACCACATATCATTTACAACCCTGTAGTTATGGATTGTTCTCTAAGACTTTTGTGACATTTTTATGGACTAGAAATGGCTTGGTCATGAAGTGGTTCATGTGTTTTGTGACTAGTATCCAGTAATTTAGAAACTGGTTGCTATTCTTTCCTTAATTCATGGTTTTAAGTTTATTGTCACTTTCAGCAAGGCATTGGTTTCTTTAAAGGACATTGTGACAGGAATGTATCCTAGGGAAAGTCCAGATCTGGTGACATCTCTTTGAGATAACATGTTGGACAACGTTAGAAGTTATAAGAAAAACCAATGTGTCTCTTCTGTGATCTCTCCCAGTAGAAGGTATAATAATAAGAATTTGAATGAGAATTGAAGTCTCAAAAATTTCACATGGCCTGAGTTTTGTTCTGTGACGTGGATGTAGTCTGGTCTCAAAGTCTTTGATTCTCTGAGTGACTTCTTTGCAGCTTGGCTTAATTTTATCTGAGAAAGACTCTCAACTTTATTTGCTTACAGTTAACCCTGTAAGTGTCAAGGATTCCCTAAAGCTATTTTGGGTTGTTTATCTTTCTTCGAAGAAGCTCCAAGTATGTTGGAAATTGTAATTGCAGAGGAAACTGTTACACAGCACTCCACTTCCCTCTATTTCTCTTATATTCTTTCTGTACCCTCTTCCGCTGTGATCCATGAGTTTCACATGAGTGACTGCAGACATCCACAAATAATTAATAGCCTACAATGTCCCAATACCAGATGATTGTTCTCAGGAGATTCACCAGTAGTTGTGAGTTGTGGCTGACAATAACAGTGATTTATGGGTAGAAGCACACCTGTTCAGAAGGCTGTTTGACAGGCACATAATGTCTATCAAATAAAAATATAAAAATCATTTCTTCAACCACAGATTTTTGCTCTGACTTACATTATCAGGCTTGAACTCTATCCTTGTCTTGTGGGATGTCTGCTATTTTGACTGTAATCCCCATCGAGAAAATCAAGTTTCCAACATGACCAATTGTTTATATTCTCCAATATTCACATAGTTCCCAAAAAGTCATTTTGGGGAAAAAAGTTTCATTATGAGTTTGAAAGCATCAGTAACAGTGCTATTTGAAATACTACACTCTCTTTTTATTAAGAAAATTTTTTCATTCAGTTTACACATCAATCAAAGAACCCCCTCTTCCTTCCTCCCACCCATTAGCCACCCACTTCCAACCCCCCACCACAGAAAATGGCAATGCCTCCTATGGCGAGGCATATCTAGAAGAATCAAGTCCAAGCCCTTAACCCAGCCTCAAGCCTGCATAACTTGCCTATCAAAGATAGTGGGCTCCAAAAAACCCACTTATGCACCAGGGATGCATTCTGATTCTACTGCCAGAGGACCCCACAAACAGATCAAGCTACCCAGTTTTCTCGCCATGCAGAGGGCATAGTCCAGTCTCATGTAGGCTCCACAGCCACTGATGCAACTTTCATGAGTTTCCACTATTTTGGTTTTATCATCTCTGCAGGTTTCCCCATCATGATCCTGACACACTTGCTCATAGAATAGCTCTTCTCTCTCTCCAACTGACTGCATTCCTGGACCTCTGCCTGGTGTTTGGCTGTGGATCTCTGCTTCTGCTTCCATGAGTCACTGAAGAAAAGCTCTGTGATGACAGTTAAGGTATTTACCAATCTGATGACTGGGGTAAGCCAGTTCAGTTCAAGCACCCTCTCCACTGTTTCTAGCAGTACAAGCTGGAGTCTTTTTTTGGGATTCCTGGCAACTTCCCTACCACCAGGTTTCTCTCTATCCCCTTGAAAGCTCCCGCTCTCATTGTATCTCTTTCAATGCTTTCCTATTCCATCCCTGTTTCAGCTTGACCATCCTATTCCCTTTTGTTGTCATCCTCTATCACCTACCCTCCATTGTCCACCCGTCATCCTGTATATTCATGGAGATATTCTCTATTTCCCCTTCACAGATAGTCTATATATCCCTCTTTGTGTCTTCCATGTTACCTAGCTTCTCTAGTTGTGGGTTGTTGTATGGTTATCCTTTGCTTTATATCTAGTATCCACTTATGAGTAGTTACATTTGTCCTTCTGATTCTGGGTTACCTTACTCAGGATGATATTTTCTAGTTCCATCCATTTGCCTGCAAATTCATGATGTCATTGTTTTTCTCTGCTGAGTAGTACTCCATTGTGTATATGTACCACAGCTATGCCACTCTTAGGCATATATCCAGTAAATGCTTAATCACACCACAAGGACTCATGCTCAACTATGTTCATAGCAGAATTATTCATAATGGCCACAACCTGGAAACAACCTAGATGCCCCTTAACTGAAGAATGGATTAAGGAAATGTGGTACACTCTATGTCTTTTTAACTACATATTGTTGGAACAGTCTTGACCCATGAATGTAATATTTTTCTCCTGGATATTGTATGACAATACTAAACATTTCTACTGCAACTCATCTTCATCATAACATTCAGCATTTTTAATAAGTTGTATCTACTTTGCAGTTTATTGAAGTCTTATATGCTATCCAACATAATATTCCCTTTACCACCCAATATACATAGCATGTTTCATGAATACTAAGGATAAATTAAATCTGAAAATTCTTCCCTTCCTATTCTAGCCATAGAACATGGTGTGAAGTGTCTAGATGACCAGTATGCCAACAAAAAACAAACTCACTGCCACAAAAACTTGTGACCTTTCTGGTTTATAAGTAACCTTTGGGAAATCCTCTGGCTAGCTTAGAACTGTTTTTCTATTTTTTTAACAGATGTTGTACTAGTTATCTTTTTGAAGCATCAAGATAGTCTCATTTTCAAGGCCAATTACCAAGTTCTCAGTGATACACTACTCATCTCTCTCATATCTAGTTTTCTCTGTCCCTTACTTTGTATTGGCCATCCCAATATGGCCTCCTGTTTCTTGCAAAAGACTTCATTTATAATTGTCTTCACTGCGGCAGCCTCTTCTGTTTTGGCTAAGACAGATACTGTGGTACTAGCTTTCGAGGTCATTTTTCCAGATAGAAGAATGAGATGGCTACTGGAATCAGTCACACCTATCTTCATCATTCCCATGTGTACCAACTGATTCTCTGTGGAATCTGGCTGGGAACTTCTCCTCCATTACATGATGCTGGTGTCTACACTGAGCATGGCCATATTTTGAATGTCTGCCACAAAGATTCAGTGATTGCTTTCCATTGTGTCCTGGGTTATTTTGGCTCCATTGCCCTGACAAGTCTTATTGTATCTTTCCTGGCCAGAAATCTGCCTGGCATATTTAGTGAAACAAAGTTTCTGACATTCAGCTTATTAGGATACTACAGTGTCTGGAACACCTTCCTCCCTGTCTAGCAAAGCAACAAGGGCAAGACTACAGTACCTGTGGTGGTCTACTGTATTTTGACCTCCAGTGCAGGGATGCTTATTTGCATCTTTGCCCCAAAGTGCTAAAATATATTGTTCCAACCACAGAAAAATTCTTTACATGAGGTCAAGAAAAGACATTCTAAAGCTGAAAATATCCATTAAATTAAATTAACTTAAATACTGTAGCAGACATGCCCACAAAGTAACAGGACTCCTTTCTGTGAACCAAATATTATTTCAAAATATGAAGTTTGATCTTATGGAAAAATATAGAAAATAAGGTCCGTGATCAAGTTCCAACACAAAACCTGGTCCTCAATTCAACTTGATAATATTACAATAAGCCATTTATATACCTGAAATTCTATTCTTTATTATTTATTATTGAATTCAGTGTTATCTGTCAATTGGCGGTGAACTTTATACTTTATTTCATTTTCTGACAGTTTTACATTACAAAACAGTATGTTAATGCTATATTAAAAATATTGCCATGTGGTTTCTCAGAAAATTGGGAATCAATCTACCTAAAGACCCAGCCATAACACTCTTGGGCGTATACACAAGGAATGCTCAAGATTACCACAAGGGCACATGCTCAACTGTGTTCATAGCAGATTTATTCTTAAAAGCCAGTACATGGAAACAACCTACATGCCCCTCAACTGAGGAATGGATAAAGGCAATGTAGCACATATACACAATGGAGCACTACTCAGCAGTAAATATATATATATATATGACATCATGAAATTTGCAGGTAAATAGATGGAACTAGAAAATACCATCCTGAGTGAGGTAACTCAGACTAAGAAGGACAAACATGGTATATTCTCATAAGTGGATACTAGATATAAAGCAAAGGATAACCAGACTACAAGCTAGAGCTCTAGAGAAGCTAACTAACAAGCAGAACCCTAAGAGGGACATACCAATAGCTCAGGGTAAGAGAAATGGATGAGATCTATATAAGCAAACTGAGAGTGAGGGGATAGTAAGGGAGGGCAAAGAATTGAGGATGAGAACAGAAGGAAATGGGAGATTTGAGCTATAACATGGACAGAGTGGGAGACCAAGAAAAGAGATATCATGAGACATGAAGACATCATGGCAATAGGGAGAAACTGGGTACTAGAGAAGTTCCCAGGAATCCACAAAGATGACCCCACCTTAGACTATTAGGAAATAATTGAGAGGGTGCCTGAACAGGTCTATTCAGGTAACCAGATTTGTGAATAACCTAACTATCATCAGAGAGCCTTCATCCAGTTAATGATGGAAGCAGTTGCAGGGATCCATAGTCAGTTACCAGGCTGAGCTCCATGAATCCAACCAATGAGAGAGAGGAGGGATTCTATAAGCAAAGACCATCAAGATCATGATGGGAAAATCTACAGAGACAACAAGTGGCACCCAGTAGGTTGGCAGGAGTTTCCACCTTAAACCTGAGAATGTTTAATAAGCAATTCTAAACAGAGCCAAAACTAGGTTCCTGCTTCATGTCTCATAATGGCAGCTAGACACCATAACATGCAGGCTTGAGATACTCTATGGCAGATTCTTGGCATGTAGGTTTGACCTATTCCCACCTAGTTACAAAGAGGTTTCTGTAAGCCATGCAACATGGTGCATGGTGGATTTAGCCTTTGCTATTGCAAAAAAAAGGGGAATTTCTGGACTACACACTACACACTGCTTTGTTAGAACTACTTCTGATAGTTGATGGCCCACATGGCTTCCAGACCCAGAGCTGGTGGTAAACTGTATCACCACCATATTAGGAAGCTAAGGTAGGTGGAGCCAACAGTCACAGTGCTGTTTCAGTCTTAGAAATGCTACAGTTTAAAGCAATAGTTACCCAATAAGGCAGATTCAGAAGAAACAAGACTTTAAAACCTTTACAATGTGTGCAAAATATAATTAGGCTTAAATGAGACAAAAAAAGGTTATAAAAAATAGTTTCTAAAAATAAAGTCTTTAAAGAGACAGTAAAGGTAGTAAAAATATAAGCCATATGATGATGCATATCACACATAGAATCTAGATTATGATGTCTTTGATATTCTTAACTGCAGAAAAACATTTGATTGTAAAAGCTGTTGAGTAATCCCTATATGTATATTTTAAAGGTACCTTGACTTCAAAATTTGGATGTAAGGATACGTTGCTTTGGAAAGGAGTCTCTGCTTTTGTTGTGACAGAAAGCCAGAGGCTATGGAGTTTTTCCAGATTAAGATACATCAGTTTTGACCATCCAAAACCCCATGAAAGGACTCTGATGACACCATGGCCCAGATGATCCAACATTCAGAATGGTTTTAAGGCAACTGGCTCAGATGATATACCCTCAAAGACTACTTCATAATCCTAAAATGTTCTTTGTGTCCCCATAAGATATAGCACACCCCTCCAGCAGGAAGTAGTAAGAGAAGTTACGTCCAGATTCCCAAATGTACCAAGCTGGCTTTGGAGATGGAATTGGCTCAATCCTTGTCTAAACCCAGGCATATTGCTAAAAGAAAAGGTTAAGAGATTCTCTTGTCCCAAATCAGAAGAGCCCTCTGGTGTGGAAAAGAGAAAAAAACAATATTTTTATTTAAAACAGGTTAATTATAAATGCAATCTCTTTCTAAAGAAGATTTGGGGATTGTTTATATATGCTAGGATAAAAGGGTAGATTAATGAAACCTTCTTTTAAAGAGCAACAACTTGTTTGAAATGTTTTACATCGATATAGATTTTAGTTTATTGATACAAGTTTAAACTTATTTTTTTATACTGTATATATATTTCTACTCTTGTTTGAGGTATTATGTTTTAGTAATTCATTTAGATTGTAATGGATAATTAAGAAATACAGATCAACTAGTCTACTATGATATTCTGCTCCCAGGAGCAACAGTTTAATTCATAGAGGAGGATGGGCATCAAAGACACTCTATATGGAGATTATCTTCACCTTGGCAAAAAATAACCTTTTGGGCAAGAAACTGTTCTTGCCTCGACTGCTTGATCAACTGGACATGCAAGACCCATAGGTGACCACTGAGCTTTACTTGGCAAAATGGTCCTTCAGGTTCCTGCTTCACAGAGGAAACTGCCAGACATCCTGCCATACAGGACACAAAGAAAAGTGAATGAGACTAGGAGTGTAGGGTGAAGTCAGATGTCCCAACTTTAAAGAAGAACTTTGGATGACTGTCCAGGCTACCAGGTGTCTCTTTCTACTCTTGCAAGACTTCTGAAAGTTGCTTGCAACCTTATCCCATTTCTCAGGTAGTATTATATCCTTTTGAGGTCTTTGATGTAGTTAAAGATTAGATATAATTTCCTCAGTTATGATAAGAGATAAGTTAGATATGAAACCTTAGACTCACAAATATAGGATAGATAGGATATCTTCTTTAATATTGTAACTATAATTCTTGCTTGATAATTGTTTTGTTATCTGTAACTTTATTATGTAAAAGTTAATACCTTCCTTTTTGAAAAAAAGGAAAGCGGAAGTGCTGTGGGATGTTCTGTATGTCAAATGTGTTGCTTTGATTGGTTAGTAAATAAAACACTAATTGGCCAGTAGCCAGGCAGGAAGTATAGGTAGGACTAAGAGAGAGGATAATTGAAAGAACAGGAAGGCAGAGAGGAGACACTGCCAGACACTGCTATGACAAGGAATATGTAAGGTACCAGAAAGCCATGAGCTGCATGGCAAAGTATAGATTAATAGAAATTGGTTAATTTAAGATATAAGAACAGTCAGCAAGAAGCTTGAGCCATTAGACCAAACAGTTTACATAATATAAGTATCTGAGTGATTATTTTATAAGTGGGCTGTCAGACTGTCTGTGCTTGGTGGGACCTGGAGAGAAAACTCCAGCTACAGACATGCCACACTAGTGGAAACGCATGAACTGTGAACCAATAGCCGTGGAGCCCCCATGGGACTGGAAGAGACCCTTTGATGATGTGAGACATTTATTTAGCTTGAACTGTTTGGTTTTGCCCCTAGGCAGGGGCATTAGAATCCATCCCTGGTGGTTGAACAGCCTTTTTGGAGCCCACGCCTAAGGTGTGACACCTTGTACAACCTTGGGGCAGGGCAGAAGGGCTTAGACCTGCCTCAACTGAATTGACCAGTCTCTGCTGACTCCCTGTAGAGTTGGAAGAGGTTGAAAGGGTGAGTTGGGTTGGGAGGGAGGAAGGGAGGCAGGAAGAGGGAGGAGGAGGGGAATCTGTGGTTGGTATGTAAAATGAATAGTAACTTTCTTAATAATAACAAAATTATTGTAGCTGAACTTTTCTCCAGTCCTGCCTGGTCCGCAGTCAAGATAAATCTTTCTCACCCACCAGTCTTCCAACTGTTCAAAACCAACTAAGCAAACACACTGAGACTTATTTTACTTACAAACTGTATGGCCGTGCCAAGCTTCTTGTTAACTGTTCTTATATCTTAAATCAACCCATTTATATTAAGCTATAGTTAGCCATGTGACTCATGGATTACTGGTATCTTAACATCTTCTCTTGGTTGTGGCTGGCAGTGTCTCTCAGACTCAGTCTTCCTGTTCCCAGAATCCTCTTCTCTGTTTGTCCCACCTATACTTCCTGGCTGGCTACTGGCCAATCAGCATTTTATTTATACAGAGCAATATACACAGCACTTCCCCTTTTCTTTTTTTAAAGGAAAGTTTTACCCTTCACATGGCAAAATTACATATAACAAAACAATTATCAAGCAAGAATTACAGTTACAATATCTAGTCTATTTATAATATATAGTCTATTTGTATTTGGCAAAATTAAAGAAGATAATCTATCTATCCAATATTTGTGAGTCTAAGGTTTCATATCTAACTTAAGTCTTATCATAACTAAGGAAATTATAACGATCTAGTCTTCAACTACATCAAGGACCTCAGAAGGATATAATATTACCTGATAAATGGGAGAAGGACACAAGAAACTTTTTGGAGTCTTGCAAGAATAAACAGAGACAGCTGGCAGCCTGGACAGTCATCCAAAGTTCTTCTGTAAAGTTGGGGCATGTGTCTTCAGCCCACAGGCCTACAGTCTCTCAATCACTTTTCTCTGTTTCCTGTAGAATATCTGGCAGTTTCCTCTGCAAAGATGGAACATGAAGGACCATTTTGCCAATCAAATTTCAGTGATTACCTTCCTTTGGTTGCTTCCAGTTAAGAACATTTTCTTGTCCAAATGGCTATTTTTGCAAAGGTGAAGATAAACTCCATATGGAGAGTCTTCAATGCCTATTCTCTCTGCAGTAAATCTGTGCTGCCAGGAGCAGACATGTCTCACTGTGCAGAGATAGTCTAAATTTTTAAAACCATTTTAAATGCCATATTCTGTACATCTTGGAAGTGTTTGAAGTTTACCTATCTATCTGAGACATATCTATTCATACCCAGAAAACTTAACATGACTATAAGTTTCACTATCATAGAAGACTAATAGTTACTCTGTATTTTTAAATTATCTACTACAATCTACATGAGTTACATAAACATAATACCTAAAATAGGAGTATTATATTAACAAAATTAAGTTTAAATTTTATCAATAAACTAAAATCTATACCAATGTAAAACATTTCAAACAAGTTGTTGCTCTTTAAAAGTAAGTTCACCAATCTGCCCCTTTATCCTATCATATCTATATCCTATCTATCTATATCATACCCCCCTTTCTTCTTTTAGAAAGATATTATATTTATAATTAACCTGATTTAAATTAAAAAATTGTTTTTTCTTTGTCCCACACCAGAGGGCTCTCCTGATATGGGACACAAGAATCTCTCAACCTTTTCTTTGAGGAATATGCTTGGGTTTAGAGAAGGAGTGAACCAATTCCATCTCCAAAGCCAGCTTGGTATATTTGGGAATCTGGACGTAGCTTCTATTACTGCTTCCTGCTGTAGGAGGACATTGTATTCTTATGGGGACACAATGAAAATTTTAAGATTATGGAGTAGTCTGTGAGGGTATATCATCTGAGCCAGTTGCCTTGAAACCATTCTGGATATTGGATCATCTGGGCCATGGTGTCATCGGAGAACTTTCAGGGGGTCTTGGCTGGTCAAAACTGATGTATCCTAATCTGGAACAATTCCGTAGCCTCTGGCTTTCTGTGAAAACAAAAGCAAAGCCTCCTTTCCAAGGCAATATATCCTTACATCCAAATTTTGAAGTCAAAGTTCCTTTAAAATATATATATAGGGTTTACTCAACAGCTTTTACAATCAAATGTTTTTCTGCAGTAAAAAATATCAAAGACAACACAATCCAGAGTCTATGTGTGATATCCATCTTTATTTGGCTTATTTTGTATATGAATTTTACTGTCTCTTTAAAGACTTTATTTTTTAAAACTATATATTTCATTATATAACTTTATATATCACCTTTCTTGTCTCTTTCAAGCCGAGATATATTTTACACATATTGTAAATTCTTCCATCTGAATCTGTCTTATTGAGAATTTACTGCTTTAAACTATAGCATTCTAAGACTGAAAAGGCAGCTTTGGCTGGTGGCTCCACCCACCTCAGCTTCCCAACATGGAGATGGTACAGTTTACTGCCAGCTCTGGGTATGCAGCCATATAGATGATCGACTATCAAAAACAGTTCTATCAAAGCAACATGTAGCCAAGAAACATTTTTTAAAAATTTATTTATTTATTTATTTATTTATTTATTTATTTATTTATTTATTTATTGGTACTAGTGAAAGGCTAAATCCACCACATAATGTAATGTGCAACTTGAAGAGGCCTCATTCCCACCATACTTCAGGTTAAGCGTGCACACTGGAACCTGCCATAGTAGCTTAAACCCACAGGCTGTTGCTAACGTGAAAGAGACAACTAGGAAGCTGTTTTTAGCTCCATTTTAGAATCTTTTTTCTCAGATTTTAGGTGCAAATTCTTGACCAACTTTGGCACCAAGTGTAGAGGTAACAGCCTTATTAAATAAGAAACACAGAGTCAAATGCAGAGTTAAAAGCCCAAGAGGTCAGAGCAGTAGCTAACAGCTAAGTCTAAAACACTTTCTTACCCCTTGCAGCCTCTGCCATCCTTCCCCTCCACAAGAGACCTATTTCCTGTGTATTTGTCATTTTATTGACTTTCTGTTTTATCTTCTCATTGGTTGTAAATCCAACCGCATAACATCCTAGTCACTGCACGCCTATACAGTCATATAGGTCTTCTATGGTTGGTATTGACGTTAAAGGCATATATATCCATCCTCGTGGTGTCCTTGAACACACAGATATTTGCCAGTCATGTGGTTGGGATTAAGGGTATGTGCTACCAATGCCAGACTTCTGCTATGGCTTTCTAATAGCTCTGATTCCCAGGTAACTTTATTTATTAACATACAAATAAAATCACATTTCAACACAAATTAAATATCATCCTTAAAGTATTGCTGTGTAGAGAGTATACACAAATATGATTTCATTAGGAAACCCTTCATATTGATCTAGGACTGTGAAAAAGGTTACAAAAACATAATTAAATCATGTTCTATGTGAGGTTATAGGCCATAACATATATAATACAAATAATGGTGTTAGGGGGTAACTAAATGTTTTTAATTTAATTTGAACTCTTAACAATGGTAAAGATATTTCATGTCTGTTATTGTAATGTTGTTGAAAATGTGATGCCTGAGGATCAAAAAGGGCCCATAGTATAGTACTCTATTGTTAGTCTGCAAAGTGATCATAGAATCAAATGCCTTCCTAAACATTTATACTTATGTCCAGAGACATAGGCTGAAGTCAACTTTAGTCATAGAATTTTATTTATATAGCAGAAGAAGTAAAGGGAGAAGGACATGATCATTTAACTTCCTGAGGATAACAGACTAAGTGCTCTGGTGAAAATAGGACATTAAACAAATTCCCTCTTCTTCATGGTTTAGGGAACATCTTGTCATAGATGGTAGAAGGATTTAAGAACTAACATGTTCATGCTCTGTATTACTCTCTTTATAACATGGTGTTGCTACTGTATTTCAGCTAACTTGGGAAAATCATCTCAAGAACAAAGAAATAAAAATCCTGGTTTAGATTCAATAGATCTTATTTAGCAACCCACCGCACCACACTTATGAAATATAGGCAGTGGATAGTGGCTATAGGGGGGGGAACATTATTTGAGACAGTGGTTAATGTTTGGATTCTCAATGTTTATTAAATGTGCCTGAGCATGCACATGTTAACATCACTAACGGAGCATACTCTGTTATGAAAACCAAAAGCCAAGAAGCTGAAAGAAGGTTATGTTTCACGTGTGGAAAGTTGTGTGGAGAAACAAGGGATAGATATGATTCTGTTATATTGATAACATTTGCAAAAAGAACTCAATTTAAAAATGTTGTCTAGGGAATTGTTCATCTGTCATCTATTAATTGAAGCTGATTATTCCTGGTGTTAAAATTTAAGGGTCCATGGTACTGACATTAAACTCTGTGATAAAATCTTTGGGCTTAATAGGAATTCCTAAGGTCACAAGCTTTAGGGGCTAGATGATCTACTATGTGACCTGAATGGAGACATCCTACTACTTGAATGTTAATCAGACATGGAAATAGAGGCAGTAAAAAGGCAAAAGGATACTAATTAAAAGTTTATGATTTGGGGGTGGGAGCCTAGCCTTTACCTGCTGAGCCATCTCAAGGAAGACTCCAAGAGCGATGCATAGATTGGCCTGGGTAATGGAAGTACATGATATCTGCTTGAGTAAACTGGAGATGAGGAGAGGGAGGAGATGGGGGAAGAGAACATAGGGAATGGGAAGTTTGAGCTAGAACAAGGATGGAATGGAAAATCAATGAAAGAGATACCATGGTAGGAGATATCATGGGGATAGAGAGAAACCTGGTGCTAGGGAAGGTGCCAGGAATCTACAAGAGTTACAAGAGTCCAGCTTGAACTACTAGAAATAGTGGATCGGGTACCTGAACTTGCTTACCCAAGACATTATATCAATGAATACCCTACTTTCATCACAGAGTTTATCTCCAGTGCCTCGAAGCAGAAGCAGAGACCTTGTACTTGCCTCTACTGGAGGCATTGCCTTCTTGTGGGGGAGTATGGGTTGGGAGGGGGAGGCTTGGGATGGAAGGAGGGAAGAGGGGGATCTTTGTTTTATGTGTGAAATGACTGAAAAATATTTCTTAATAAAAAATAAAAAGATCCAAAAAATATGTTTACAATTGGAAATGTTTTTTGATATCTCTCTAAATACACTATTATTCTTAGAAATGCAGTTTAGCCTGAGATCACATTATAATTTATAACCCACTAGGCCTAGATCATTCTGTAAGATTTTTGTGAAACTTTCATGGACAAGACATGGGTTGCTCATGAAGTGATCCTTGTATGTAGTATCGAATAGTCAATAATTACAAACCAGTTTCAAATCATTCCTTAATTTATGATTCAAAAGAGATTGGGCCATTCAGAGAAGTCATTAGTTTCTATAAAGGATATTGTGAGAAGAACTATTAGGGGAATTTCAGATATGTTGATATTTATTTGGAAATAACACTTCGAGAGAGCATATTCAGCAATGTTTGTCTGTACTAGAAGTTACAAGAAAGGCCTCTGTGTCCTTCTAGACTTGATAAAGTACAAGAAATAAAGTTTAAAATGTGGATAGAATTTGAAAAATCAAAACTTATATATGGTCCTGAGTTTTGTTCTTTTACAATACTTTTCTTAGGAGATACCACAAACATGACTACTCATACCACATAGGAAAATCACAATATAATAATCATTCAATTTGGTAAACCTATAATTTCACTTGGATGCTTACAAGTACATAGGTAAACGATTACATACAGGATAATAAATGACTCATTTAATCTCATATCAGCATGAATGACAGCTCACAAATCTGGGAAAGTAGAGTATACTGCACACTCTGCAGAGAGCTCAAAAGGCTGGAGAACGAGGGTCATCTCCAAATGACTCTGAAATAAATTTCTTCCAGGCAGCTCATCTGGTATATCACTGTCTTCTTTGCAGCTTTGATCCTCTCAGAGCTTCTTGGCATCTCAGCTTAATTTTATCTGAGAAGGATTCTCATCTTTTATTACTTACACTGTTATAAAGGAACCTAATGAATCTTGTAAATTTTGGGGATTCTCTGAAGCTGTTTTGAGTTATTTACCTTCCTGTTTAGGAGCTTTGTGCATGATGAAAATTTTAATCTCAGAAGAAACTGTTACACAGCACTCCACACCTTTCTCTGGTTCTAATATTGTTTCTGTCCCCTCTTCTGCAATGATCCCTGAGCATTGGACAAGGTGGATATAGATGTCCACAAATGGTTAATTAATAGGACACCGTGTCCCAGTAATAGACACATTTCTCAGGAGCTTCACCAGTGGTTACAAGTTGAGGCTGACAACAAAAGTGACCTATGAATATAAGAATACATGTTTAAAAGGTAGTTGTATAGGCACATATTATCTATTGGAATCTGAGAGACCCTACTCCAAGGATTCTCACAAGGCTTGCAAGGAATCCAAAGCATCATGAAACAAACATTAATTTTCTATTTGAGGGTTTTGGGGAAAGAATCACGTTCACATTCATTCTGATGGTTACATCTTGAAATATATTTTTCTGAGTTGTGTATAACTTTGAATTATCTGAAAACATCTGCAGCCCTAATTAGGTGCTACAAAGTCAATTTAGTATCTGTAACCTTGACTAGTCAGAATATATTTTCACAAATCGAGGTCAGGATGGGTGCAAGAACTAAATCATTTGTCAGTTAGCAGTAATTGGGCTTTTGTGTTTATGATCTAGCAAGATAACTCAGTTTGTCCTTGTGATAAACAGGGATGTTTATCTAAAAAATTTTAGTAGGGCACCTGGTCTTAATCTAAAGTTATTTGGAAGCATTAAATCAACTAATGGCATACAATTGTCCTAGAGCTGTGGGTAATACAACAATTTTCCAATGTCAGCTTGAGCTATTAAAGAAAAAATGACCTTAAGTATCTCATAGTCCTGGGGAACTATCATCTTAGTTATGAAAAATAACCCAGTATTATTTCTATTCATCAAAATATAGAGCTTAAGAAGAAATCAACTTCTTGAAAATCCACACACAAAAATATGCCCAATAGATGGAAAGTATTCATGAGATAAACACATAGGCAGTGGGATAATTCCCATAGCCATTTAGGAAAAAAATGGTAAGAGCACATGAGAAATTACAGACAGAAGCAAACAGTATTCCAGAGTCTGAGATCTTGAAAGAATTGGTTCAATAAGGTTCTCCCATTAGAGAATTATTCTTCTAGTGGGTTGACACCTTAAATATCAGTTGCCATCTGCCATATTATGCCACAGACTTCAGGAGATGTCCATCAAGAAAAACTATAGAAGTTGCTCCCCCACCCAGAGATTTTTGCTCTGATTTACAGTATAAGTCTTGAAGTCCACCCTATTGTATGGTGTGCATTAAATCCAACTGGAAGGCTGTTATTCTGTTGTTCTCACTTATGATAACCAAACCAGTATTGTGAAAGAAGCCATATCCTGCCTGGCATTTTGGTGGTTTAGCATGCAGGGCCCACAAACAAGCAGAAATGTTGATGACAGTTCTCCACTGGAAGTCTGCATGTTGCCCCTCTGACACACCATAAGGACTCTAGAATGGTGGGAGTATCCAGATTAGTTCCAACTTAATTTCACTATGTATTATTCAGGGTCCTAAACTCAAAGTATGTAAATTCAATGTTTTTAGCCATAGAGAGTCACACCATCTAGTCTTGGCATACAATCAAGACTATAAACAATAACTTTCATGATTTCTGGGCCTCAAGAGCTTCTCTGCCCCCAAACACATAGTAACATATTTATTCTTAGCATTCAATTTTTAATGTAACACCATTAGAGTCTCTGGGGATGTCCATTTTTTAGCCATATAGCATATCCTTGTTTTTGGATTCTTTTTTTTTATTTATTTTCTTTATTTATTTATATGTTTATTTTTGGTTTTTTAAGACAGGGTTTCCCAGTACAAATTTTGGAGCCTATCTTGCAGCTAGCTCTGTAGACCAGTCTGGCCTTGAACTGACAAACCTCTGTCTCACAAGAGCTGGGATTAAAGGTAGGCACCACCACTGTCCAGCTGTTTTCTTTAATTATGCCATTGTCAGAAGCGTGGCAAGATAGATCAAAGTACTATTCATTGTAAATAGTTGTTTCAACAAGGGCTTTCCAAATGGGCAAAGCACTTACGGCTTTAAATTATGTCATCTATATAACAAATCCTTTTCAGAGGATAGTCAGGACAGAATAACACTCCATTACAACAGTGTGGGTACAAATATTACCTAGGTGAAGCACTCTGAAATTCTGTTGCCATCTGTTTCAGCAAGTGTTAGATGATTCTGGACAATCACAGCTAAGAAGATACTAACAGTGAACATCAGCATGACCTCATAACAGCATGGAAAGGTTTCATCCATTTCATCACCTGCTTCCTCCAAACATTAAAGTTTGTTACAAAGCATGAGTAGGCAGTGCTAATGTAATATATTCTCTGTATTCCTCAGTATTTCTCTCCAAGCCATTTTATTTGCATGTGATTGAGCACTTCCATAGAACCCCATACATTTCTCTAACCATGATGAAATCTTGAAGCCAGACTAAGTCAAATCAGAGCTATGGAAGGCCAAATATGAACATGGATGTATTCTCCTGATTCTCCTGCTATCTTCCTGAGTCTGAGTGTCACTTGGTTGGTGTGGTGACTATGGGTATAGCATTTGACACTCTATTAATCACACCAAGGTTGAGCAAAATATTTCCTCCCCTAGCATAATATTTTGTTAGAGGGAAATGAACCCATTTTATATTGGGGGAAGCTTGATCATTTTTCCTGTATTGTTTTATCACAGATATCTTACAGAAATTGCTCCTCAGACTTTAAATCCATCCAGAAGCTCCTTAACACACAGTTTGTGTTTTTGTCCATTTTTTTTGTATTACAAAGTCTAGCTTGATGCAAATGTTTACCATATTTTTTTGAAAGTAACACAGACAAATGCCATCCTCTGCTTTAAGTGCTTAGTATCCCTTCTAGCTTGCTCTATCACCTTACAAATTCTCTTTACTCTGTGGCCCAAAAAGCTGAGATAAAGCAAAGACTTTCCTAATTTGTAAGGCTCTTGCTCCAATGAAGAGTTGAGCAAAGCCACTTTGAGCAAAGTTCCATACCAGTCTCAAAATCTCTGCTGTATTAACATTTTATTAAATCTTCTATGAGCATCGTTCTATCTTAACTGGTTACACACAGAGAATTATTTATTCCTAGTTCCCTACATGGCACCTGTACCTCCTCTATAGTCCTGTAACCACTGCTATTTGTGAAGATTTCAGAAGAAGATAACCAAATATTGCTACTGAGATAGATGAGCCACTCCATCAATGATTCATTTATTTCTCTTTTTTTTAGGTCTCAAGAATATCATTTTTACTTCTTTTTAATAAATATTTTATTTTATAATGAATTTAACTTTAGTCCACCCCACATTCCCACATCCTCCAAGGCAAGATCTCCCCGGGGGATTCAGCCCAGCCTGGTAGATTCAGTTGAGGCAGGTTCAGTCCCCTCCTCCCTGCACCAAGGCTGAGCAAAGTGTCTCAGCATAGGCCCTAGGTTCCAAAAAGCCAGCACATGCACCAAGGACTAGCCCCAGTCTCACTGCCTGGGGGCCTCCTAAACAGTTCAAGCTCTTCAACTCTCTCCCTTATCTAGAGGGCCTGGTCCAGTTCCATGGGGGCTCCTTAGCTATTGCTTCACTGTTCATGTGTTTCTGCTAGTTTGGCTATTTGTCCCTATGCTTTTTCCAATCATGGTTTCGATATATCTTGCTCATATAATTCCTCCTTTCTCATGCCAATTGGACTTGTGGAGCTTCCCCTGGAGTTTGGCCATAGATCCCTGCATCTGCTTCCACCAGTCACTAGATGAGAATACTCTCATGACAGTTGGGGTGTTTGGTCTATTTCCATTTTATATTAACAATGCATTTTTAATTCTTTCCTTTTATCCTGTATTTCCTTCAGATGTGTATTATGGCTTCAAATTTAGTATGTTTTTGTGATTCCTGAGTGTGCAAAGGAGTGGGTTCTGTTATCTCAACTTTCTCTTGGGCTCTTATCCTTTTGTTTGTTCATTTTGTACAACGCAAATGTGTTAGTTTTTATTTTACTTTGTTTATATTGTATTATTATCCCTTAGAAGACTGTTTGTTTTCTAATGTGGGATAGAAAGAGTCTCAATCTTGTGGAAGAAAAGGTGAGGTCGAAGTGGGAGAAGGAGAAACAGGGGAAACCATAATTGAAATATATGTTGTGGGAAAGTAAGCTCTTTTAAATAAAAGGAAAAAATTAAACCAGGAACAATACAAAAAAGTGGAAATGAAAAGAGACCCAGCTGCATTCTATTTTGGTCAGATAGAACATTAAAAATTATGGAGTCAATTCCAGGGAGCACACTATTCAAAAAAAAAAAAGAATAAACAATGGGGTAAACCAATATTACAGACATAGGTATCTGATCACAAGATGTCTATCCACTGAAAATGACCTCAAGTTCATAAAGAGTACTTTAATATGAAAGCTAGTGTGTACCTTCATATTGACATACTAATGGGATTTCTGGTTTTAGAATGATAAATGTTTCTCTATCTAATCTGTGGTGATATTTTGTTCCCCAAAATATTGTTCATCCCCTCATGCAGGTGTCAGAGAGCAGAAACAGAACAACCATTAGACACAGAGGCCAGAAAACAGTGGCACACATGCATTTAATCCTATCACTTGGGAGGCAGAGATCCATCTGGATATCTGTAAGTTTAAATCCACACTTGAAACAGCCAAGCATGGTGACTCACACCTTAAATCCGAGAAAGTGAGCCTTTAATCCCAGGAAGTGATGACGGAAAGCAGCATTGTATATGAGTTGTGAGAACCTAAAACTAGAAGCTTTTTGCTGGTTAAGCTTTCAGGCTTTCAAGAAGCAGTTCAGCTGAGAATAATTTGGATAAGGACTCAGAGGCTTCCACTCTGTGGAAACAGGATCAGCTGAGAAATTGGCAAGGTGAGGTGGCTGTGGCTCGTTCTGCTTCTCTGATCTTCCAGTGTTCACCCCATTGCCTGGCTCCAGGCTTGTTTTTATTAATAAGAACTTCGAATAATTCATGATACACTAATCTCTGCTAGTTTGGTAGATTTTATTCAGTAACTAGTAATGCATATGTGTGTGAGAAAGAGAGAAGGAGGGCAGAGATAGAGATAAAGAGACAGTATGAATATTCCCTGGATGTCTAGTTACCAAATATGTTGCATATTATAGGCATTCATGAACATAATACCTGTATGTTTATACTAAACTGTGTCTAGGATGAGTTGTTTATTGTGCTTCTTCCTTAATCTTGCTTTGGAATGTCTAATGGAATCTGCTTCAAGGAGTTCACATGGTGATGTAGCTAGTGATGTAATGAATTATGCTTATGAGCTAATATTCTCAAAAGGATTCTGGCCTGAGTATTTCATGTCCACTTATATGAACTAATCATCCAGAATGTAGAAGGAAAAATGATCCTGAAAGCAAATTAACAGTTGTTGTTTGCACCTAGACATGAGACCAGATAATCAGAGCCTTAGGAATGAGAACTCCACAGAACAGAAATCTGAGAAGAAAAGTATTGGGAAAGACCAATGAACTTCTTAGTGACTACAGTAATAAAAAGAGACACTTGTATGGGTACAGGAATATTTGACAAAATGGTTTTATATGAAGCTTTACTGTAGCACTTTTAACAGATGCTCCCTCTTGTTGATAATATAAAGATGTTCTAATTGATATTATTGTTCTTTGTCCTAAAGTTTGTTTTGTTTTGTTTTGTTTTCTTCAGTTTGACTGACCTTGAGTGCTTTCGGAGATTAAAAAATGTGGGGTGGAGATAAAATGTTTCTTTTTTCTCCCGTTTATGCAGTTGCATGGTCATGCAAAGACTGAATGTTTCATTAAGATTATAGATAAGTAAGTACTTTTTTTTTTTTTTGGTTTTTCATGACAGGTTTTCTCTGTGTAGCTTTGCGCTTTTCCTGGACCTCGCTTTGGAGAGAAGGCAGGCCTCAAACTCATAGAGATCTGCCTGCCTGTTCCCCTCCACCAAGTGCTAGGATTAAAGTCCTCTGCCACCACTGCCTGGCGTAAGTACTTTTCATTTATTTACTTTTTATTAATTTTCACTATAAAGAATATAGAATAAAGCTGAACATAGGCAGACCACTAAGCTTCTCTTCAATTTACACTCCTTTATTACCTAGGAAATAAGCAAATTTATGTTATTTTACTGCTTATCACGTCCCTGTTTGTGGTGGTTTAGATGGTACCTTGCATGTCATTTTAGACTCACATTTTTCTAACTGGAATCTTGCTACGCCCACAGCTGTGACACCTGTGTAGCTGTAGCAAGTATACCACTATGCTGGGGCCCAGCAGCTGAAGGGTTGAGGTTGGAGCTTCCTGGAGCGTGGCCTCAAGCGGTTCCCCCACAATCAGTGATCATCATGCAGCCTGAGGATCCCAGGAAGCCCTGGAGAACAAAATGGCCTTGACGACAGTCCTTGTTGGCACTAATCATGATCTTTCTCTGTATGTCTTATCTGTGTGTTCTCCAGTTAACAGCACAACCAGTACAGGTCAGCACCAACATGACTGACCCAGATGACCCTGTACCCGGAGCACCTCCATTTATCAGATCAATGTATAAGGAAGCTCAAAAGACTTCCTCAAATACATCTCTGGGGTCGTTCCTGTTTAGAGTAGAGCAGCATGAGCTCTTGTCAGAAACAGAGCCAGAGAGTCCAAAACTAAAAGTAAAAATAAAAATGTTACGAGGGAATGAACACAGCGTGCCAGACCCTTCTAGAGAGAAAGAGTTAGAAAAAATTCCTCAGCACACACTTCCTGGGGGGTATACACAGTACTTTTTAGGAGGGAGCTGGTGGACAGACAGCCCCTAGGTGGACCCCCAAAAGTGGAAATTAACTAGAGCCAATCCCATATACAGAAAGTTATGATGAAATTGGGAACAGATGGGTAAATTATGAGGGGAAAAAATGGCTTTAAAAGCAAATGGGTATATAATAGTAGAATATAACCCAGGCTGGTAAGAGTTTGGCTCCCACAGATATGGTCGCTGGCGCGAGACAGATTTCACACAATTCTGAGATCATGCCCTCAGGCAATAACCACAATGAACTCCTGCTGTGGAAGTGATACACAAAAATAGATATGGATGTCTCTTGTTATTGTTTCTTGCTGATTCTGAGTAATTGTAAAAAATAATGGTCTGATGTAACACCCTGCCAAGTTCCTTGATTGTAAAAGTATATAAACATTGCCTATACAGAAGTAAAATTGCAGCAGCACATCAACATATCATGGGTCTGTCTGTCATGCTCCTTGCCGATTCCTGACTTCTCCTTGAGCCTTCTCCCTGGTTCTCCCGCAATGGTGGTCTCCCTCTGGGTGGTCTGCGACAGGTGGTGCCCGAACAGGGACTTGAAGGACAGGTAATCTTTCCCCACTTTTTCTTTCCTCTTCAGAAGTCAGGTACGGTTCTTACCAGGGAGCTGCAGTCCCCCACCGGTAAAGGATCACCTGTTAAGTGTAAGTAAACGAGGAACCATGGGGCACGTGTTGACTAAGAATGGGAAAATGCTGGTAACTATGATACAACGTATGTTAACTAAATCAGGGTTTTGGACATCATTTGCAGATGTGGAGCAATTTATTGCACTTTTTAAAGAAGACCAGCCCTTGGTTCGTTGAGGAGGGATCATTGACTCTAGATGAATGGAAAAGAGTGGGGAAAGAGATGCCTAAATATGTGCAGGCTAATGGCGAGAAACCTCAGCCTCCCCAAGCATTTCAATTATGGTTCCATTTAAGGGACCTCTTATCAGATACAACCCCATTTCAAGGACTATATAGGGAGACTGCCTCTGACCCGGGGGAATCCCCCATTTATGATGAAATGGGTCCAGAGGATGGGGATGAGGAAGAGCGTATGCCTCTCACTGCCTCTCCCCCCCCCCCCCCCCGGGCAGTATAGTACCAGGAAAATGAAGGAAAATGATGATGATTGGGGTCTTGATGATCAACAAGCAAAACAGAAATGGGAGGAAGACTATAGAGATCATTCTGACAATCCTCGATCTCTTAAGGTAATTGGCGCTGCGGCCGGTCAGCAGCCCATGCCAAAGCCAAGAAAACACCCCCCCTTTGCCTCCTGTTGGCTTCCAAGTAGCCATGGCCGAGGCTCGCAGGACGGATGATGCCTCCTTTGGAATTTTCCCTGTCACAGAATTATGGGATGATAAAGGACCTGTATGGGAGCCTCTCCCCTTGAAGGTATTAAAAGAATTACAATCTGCTGTAAAGAATGTTGGTGCTTCTGCTCCTTATATGCTGCAGATTGTGGATATGGTTGCCAGTTCTTGGTTGACACCTTATGACTGGATACAAACTACAAAGGCCACTCTCAGTCCCGGAGACTATATATTCTCTAGAGGACTGAATATGAAAACAAAAGTAAGGAGGCAATGGTACAATCACTTAAAAAACGTGTGCCCAAGCCCACTATGGCAATGCTTATGGGGACAGAGTGAAAGAAAGGCTCCCCACTGGGGATCTTTCCTCAAGAGAGACCCCCAAACCCAAGGAACACACCGAGACCACAGATCAGATGCAAACAGCAAGAGGGTTTATTCGAATGCACAGGTACCTGGGGCGGCAAAGTCTCTGGGAGGACTTGCGCGCCTTCCTAGGGGAAGGGGGACTTCTTATAGAGTCCTGGGGGCAGAAGCATGGTTACAGAAGCGAGAAGCATAGTTACAGGGTCCCCATTGGTTAATTCGAATAAGGCCAGGGTGAACTTGGGGGCTATCTTTAATTTTCATGTCTGTTCTCCAAGGCCAGGTAGCCAATTATAGATATCTTGTTCTGACTCAAGGTTTGTTCCTCCCAAGACCGGGTGTTTGATATCTCCTGCCTTGACTCAAGGTTATTTTCCCAATTATTTTTCTCAAGGCCGTTTCTTAGGCTAAGTTACTGAGACGGGGGGCCTTTCAAGAGGATTACGCAACTCCACAATCACAGACAAAGATACCTAGAGATATCTTACAATTGATAACAACTAACGCCGTACAATCATGACAAAAAATTCCCCCTCAGGAAACCAAGGGAGGAGCATTGGCTAGTATTAGACAAGGTACTAAAGAATCCTACCAAGATTTTATAGCTCGGCTTGAGGAAGCTGTCTCTAGAATGCCCCCCCCCCTCAGAGGGGACGGATATTCTATTGAAACAGTTAACATAAGAAAATGCCAATGCTCTATGTCAAGATCTGATTAGATCAATAAGAAAAACTGGAACCCTCCAGGTCTACATAAAAACATGTCAGGATGCCTCACCAGTTGTAATACAAGGAATGGCCTACGCCACAGCCATAAAAGGACAAAAATTTAACGCCTATATTAAACAGACATATGGGAATGGCAGGAAAACTGCCCAATCTCCAACTTGCTTTCAATATGAAAAGAAAGGACATATACAAAAAAATACAGACAAAAAAACAAAGCCGGACCTAAAAAGGGGGCTCCTGGCCTATGCCCTCGCTGCAAGAGAGGGAAACATTAAAAAAAATGAGTATAAATCAAAGTTCCATAAGGATGGAACGCCCCTAGGAAAAGGGGGCTCTGACGATGAACAAAAAGAGACAAAAAACTAAGTCAGGGATGTTCTCCTAACCCCACACCAAAGAGAGAGGAGAGGAGACAACAAACACCTCACTCAGGGCTAAACCCTAAAGCTCCAAAGTTCACTGTCCATGATTTGCCTAGAGCAACTCCAAAAAATGCCGGCTTGGATCTTGCTAGCACTAAGGACATGATACTGTCCAGATGGGATGGAATAGCTTTAGTTCCTACTAATGTACGGGGCACTCTGCTGCCACAAACTGTGGTACTAGTCATCAGATGAAGTTCCAATTATCGAAAAAACTTTGAGGTTCTTCCAGATGTAATTGATACAGATACAAAAAATACTATTAAAGTTATAATGAGGCTATTAACAGAGACCATACAGATTCACAAAGGGCAGAGGTTGGCTCAGCTGGTCCTCTTACCTTTTGTTAAATTACCCAATCCTGTCATGAAGGATGCCCGGGGGCAAGGACAATTTGGGTCCACTGAAGGAATGTTCATGATACAGAATCTTGGAGAGAGACCCTTTAAAAGTATCTTGATTAATGGACAAAAATTTCGGGGTCTAATGGACACAGGTACAGACAGGACTTGTATAGCTGCTTCAGAATGGCCTAGTAATTGGCCCATTCACAAAACAGGATCCTCCTTGTTGGGACTCGGCTCTGCTTCAGGGGTTATGCAGAGCACTACATTATTAAAATGAAAAAATAAAGGTAAAGAAGGCTTGATACAGCCTTATGTGCTCCCGTCTCTCCCATTCACTTTGTGGGGGAGAGACATGCTTCATTCCATGGATATTAAACTAATGACATCAGATCAAATTAGTTATCAAAATTTTTCATAGGGGCCACTGCAAAACATCTATATACAGACAAAATAGAATGGCTTACTCAGGAGCCTGTATGGATGAGTCAGTGGCCCCTAACAACAAAAAAGATACAGGCTCTGGAATAACTGGTACAGGACCAATTACAAAAAGAACATATAATAAAATCTAACAGCCCATGGGATACCCCTGTCTTTGTTATCAAAAAGAAATCAGAAAAATGGAGACTGTTGCAGGACCTTAGGGCCATCAATGCAATGATGAAGGATATGGGGCCATTGCAACCTGGCCTGCCCTCTTCTATGGCTGTGCCTCAAGGATGACATATAATTGTCATAGACTTACAAGACTGTTTTTTTACCATCAAACTTAACCCCTCAGATAGTAAATACTTTGCCTTTAATGTTCCCTCAGAGAATTTTAAACAGCCTTTTAAAAGATATCAATAGATAACATTGCCTCAAGAAATAAAAAATTCTCCTACATTATGCCAAAAATTTATAGATCTAGCTTTACAAAAAATAAGACAAAAATATCCTGATTTATATCTCATTCACTATATGGATGACATACTTCTGGCCCATAAAGATAAAACTCAGTTGAAACACATATTAAAAGAGACCATAGAGTCACTAACCCTGTATGGATTAATGATAGCCCCTAACAAGATACAGAAAGACAGGCCTCTAAATTATTTAGGACAAATAATTAAGAAAGATTATATTACCTCTCAAAAGGTCTCCATCAAAAGAGATAAATTAAAGACTTTAAATGATTTTCAAAAATTATTAGATGATATTAACTGGCTTAGACCTTATTTAAAAATTACCACTGGTATGTTGAGCCCTCTATATTCAACTTTACATGTTGATTCTAATCCAAAATCCAAACATGAGTTAATAAAAAAAAGCTATTAAGGCTTTACAATTGATAAAACAGGCTTTAACTACAGCTAAGGTTAAACAAATAAATTATACAGAGCCATGGTCTTTGATACTTTTTACAACTTCTTATATACCCACTGCTTGCCTATAGCAAGATGGAATGATGAAATGGTTACATTTACCACATACTGAAGCTAAGATGCTGGCTGATTATCCTTATTTATGCTCCATATTAATATGTAAAGGTCACAATCGGTCAAAAGAATTGTTTGGAAAGGAACCACATAAGCTTATTATTCCATATAATAAAGCACAATTAAAACATTTATATCAATTCAATAAAAATTGGATTTTGACACTACAAAATTTTACAGGTCAGATATTGTTTCATTACCCTAGACACCCTATAATAAAATTTACAAGACATATGAAATTGATATTTCCTGTCTGGTTCTCTCATAGCCCCTTAGATCATGCTGTAAATATTTTTACAGATGGTTCCTCCTCAAAAAGAGCTGCGGTTTTTACCCAGACACATGGCCTATGGGTAAAAAAAAAAAAAAAAACTTCTACACAACAAACAAAAATTAAAACAGCTATTTTGGCCTTTAAAATGTTCTCTCAAGAGTTTAAACTTTTTACAAATTCTAAATATATAACTAACTTATTTCCAGCATTGGAAACTGCCCTTTTGTCAGGAAAGTCCCCCATTTTACCATTTTTACAAAGATTACAAAATTTAGTCCAAAAAAGGTCACAAAAATTTTATATAAATCATATTAAAGGACATAACAAATTATCTGGTCCACTGGCTCAAGGTAATGCTATGACAGATTTATTGACCCAAAATTCTTCGGGAATGTTTTCTGTACATGAGGCTCAAAAAAGTCATGCCATACATCATCAAAATACATCTGCTCTAAGAAAGATGTTCTCTATAACAAGGGAACAGGCCAGACATATAATAAAAAAATACACTCATTGCCCCCCAATACATCACCCACAAAAGATGGATGTAAACCCTAGAGGTTTAAAGCCTAATGTTATCTGACAAATGGATGTGACTCACATCTCTTCTTTTAGAAGAATGGGTTATGTACATGTCACAGTAGACACGTACTCCCATTTCACTTATGCCTCAGCTAGGACCGGGAAAACAATCAAAGATATGGTTCAACACCTTATACAATGTTTTCAAATCATGGGTCTTCCCTCACAAATAAAAACAGATAATGGGCCTGCATACACTTCTAAAGCTTTTAAACAATTTTATGGCCAATGAAAAATCGCCCATATTACAGAGATACCCTACAATCCTCAAGGACAGGCCATTATAAAAAGGACTCATCAAAATTTAAAATTACAAATAGAGAGGCTACAAGCCTCTAATGGGTATTTTACTCCTCATCATGTCTTATCCCATGCCCTGTTTGTGCTTAATCATCTGAATACAAATGACAAGGGACTCACTACAGCCCTGATTCATTGAGATCATAAATTCCATAAGATTCCTTTGCCACTAATATATTAGAAGGACTTGTGGTCCGGTACATGGAAGAGACTGGATGTTCTTATAACCATGGGATGAGGATACGCTTATGTTTTCCCACAGGATGCGGACTCCCCCATCTGGATCCCAGATCTCCTTACCCGACCTGCAAAGGGAAAAGAGAAGGCGCAAGCACCGCTAAAAAAAACAACAAAAAAAACTGATAACAGACATAAAAAAGATAAAACTCAACGACAAAAAACCAAAAATAACTTGGTCACAGATTCGACTTCTGACTCAAAACACAAAAAAAACTTTTAATTAAACAGGAGAAACCCCTTACAGCTTCTTTTTATTTCCTTGCCTTTCTATCTTTAATTTCCACCCCACTGCCGATCAGTCAGCTCAAAACAGCTCCTCCTCCTTAATAAATTTTGAGGACAAAACAGATTCACTCCCAATCTGCCTGACGCTACAGGGGAAAGTGCCTTACTTTCCGACATCTTACAGGACCTTCCTGACTGACGGCCCAGACAGGACAAACGCTAATAAGAGATAGATATAAAAACTCCAAATACAGGCTTTAGAAAATCAATTATATAAAGATAATTTTACTCAAGTCAATCTCATTCCTATCACTCCCTGTATTCAAAAATACCGGGATAAAGATCAATTTTGAGATTCTTCTCTGTTGAAATTCCCAACATGGTTAAATTGTGGTTTTCCAAATACAGCTACAAGATATAAACCACAGGGGTCGTCAGGATCCCTCAGGGTATGGGATTACTCTAATTCTAATGATAAAAAAAACATTTATAAAAATTATCTAAATACTCATAAAAAATTTCATAATTATGTTTTTAAAGGACATGGAGAGCCTCTTAGGAGATGGTTCTCTCCAGGCCTTATAAAACCTACATGGTTTACAAAACAAGACAACATTACTAAGAGACATTCTGGTTTGTTTAGGCTTGTTACAGCTTCCAACATGATACTAAAAAAAAAAAACCTAACCATACTCAATCAGAGGCAGTTGGCCTTAGAGCCTACATGTCTTACCCTAATACTCTGCTCTTAGCACAATCTTCCTTTATTAATATTACCCAGGATGGTAATTCTTTTCAGATAATATATAATTCTTATAAATTGACTAATTATATCACTTCCACAGAGCCAAAAGATCTAGAAACGGTTCTCATAGTCCGACAACCTCCGTTTATCATGTTGCCTATAAAATTGGGCCCTAAACCTTGATAGAACAATTCGGTCTTACAAGTTTTAAATACTTTAAAAGATTTGATTCATCCAAAACGGTTTATTGCTGCTTTGATTCTAGGTATCACTGCTTTAATTTCGATTATTACTACCTTTGCTGTTACAACAACCACATTATTTCAAAAAGTTCATACAGCTCATTATGTCAATACTCTTAATAAAAATATTACTATAACTTTACTTAAACAAAAAGCCATAGATAAAAAATTAAAATCTAAAATCAATATTTAAAAAAAAATGGTTTTGGCCCTAGGACAGGATATTTCCAACCTCAAAACCACAATGTCTGCTCACTGCCATAATAACTTCAAATCCATCTATGTTACCCCTGTTGCCTTATAATGCTTCCCAGCCTTGGGAAAAGATTAAGGCTCATTTACAAAAAATCTAACATGATACAAATATTACCCATGATCTGGCCTCTTTACAAAAAAATATTTCGACTATAAATCAGGCTCATTTGCAAATAGGTGGATTACAAGATCTAACTACAAAAATAAAAAAAGATTAAAAATATAAACCCCATAGATTGACTACAATATTTTATTTTTATTAAAATACTAATTTTACTAATAATGCTTATTGTTTTTCTTTTTCCTTGTCTTATTAAATATAATAGTAGAATATAACCCAGGCTGATAAGAGTTTGGCTCCCACAGATATGGTCGCTGGCGCGAGACGGATTTCACAAAATTCTGAGATCATGCCCTCAGACAATAACCACAATAAACTCCCGCTGCGAAAATGATACACAAAAATAGATATGGATGTCTCTTGTTATTGTTTCTTGCTGAGTCTGAGTAATTGTAAAAAATAATGGTCTGATGTAACCCCCTGTCAAGTTCCTTAATTATAAAAATATATAAACATTGCCTATACAAAAAGTCAAATTGCAACAACACATCAACATATCATGTGTCTCTCTGTCATTCTCCTCGCCGATTCCTGACTTCTCCTTGAGCCTTCTCCCTGGTTCTCCCGCAATGATGGTCTCCCTCTGGGTGGTCTGTAACAGAATCTGAATGATACATACTGTCTACCTTTCTTCTATAGGGATACACTTGATAGTGGCAGTTCACACTATATTGAGTCAATTGATGTCCCTAAGAAGCACATTCCAGAGCACTGCCATGAGTTCTTATCTTACAGAATGAATAAAATTTTCTTTCAATGGTCTGCTAGTATTTCTAACATCACAATGCAATGCTCCATTCCTGTGAAGAGAGGACTTTCATATTTCTGCCTTGCTTCATAGGAACATTCTTAAGATAACACTGTATTTTCATAATGAGGATATTTAACATTTGGGTAAATGTCATTTGCATTTAAGCAAAAAAAGGATGTTCCTGTGACTATGTTTGTCATAAAAATATTTGACTTGGGCAGTGGTGCCACATGCCTTTATTCCCAGCACTTGTGGGGCAGAGGCAGGTGGATCTCTGTGAGTTCAAGGCCAGCCTGGTCTACAGAGTAAGATCTAGGAAAGACACAAAGCTATACAGAGAAAACCTGTCTGGAAAAATAAATGAGTGTGGGATGTTTATGGTAGTAATGTAACATTCTAGAGAGAACAAAATATCATCAAACTTTTCCTGATTCTTTCTGCCAAACATCTTATTCCATCACAATTCACATACTAAATATATGATAATATTGAGCATTTCTTGTTCTTCATGGGCATTAAAGAAAATCAGGGATTTTTGTAACAAGTTAGAGTATTTATGGACAACATACAATATGAATTTATTCTAATGTTGAATTAAAGAATTAATCCAATGTATAACACCAATATTTTACACCCATCATGTTTTCACAAATACAATCCCTCAAAAGAATTTTTGTTTTATCTACTTGCTGGCCAGGTCAATACACTTTGAATATGTCTTGTGTGGTTTTCCGAACTAGATTTCACATGTGCCAACTCCTCTGATGACTTATGTAATCAGAATTTCTGTGAATAATAAAATATTTTTTCTTCTGGATTTGTTATTAGCTAAAATGTGTAATTTAAATAATAGAAGAAAGTGAGACTTATTTAATATATTCCATTTATTTATTTTTCCAGAATTTCTATATATTGGTTTGGAAGTTTAGTAAGTGCTGGCGTCTTGAATGGCTGAACTTCAGTTTGAAACTCTCTGTACATTGTGCATGTTATAGTAAGTTAAGTAATTCACAGTGTGCTTTTTTGATATTTTTTGATATAATTGGGATTATGGAATCCCAATTTTTCCTGACATCCTCTTCTTTATCCAATATGTGATGTAAATGTGTTTGGTTCCTGTTCTCTCCCACTTAGAGGCAAAATGTGTTCAAGAAAATGAAGAAATCCATAAAACCCCATTCAGATTAAGTCTAATTTCCAAGGTTATGAGATTACTAAAAACCTATCCTGCTTTGGAGTTGATTTCCTTGGGTACAATTTTATTACTTATTTGATAATTTTATACAATAACTTTTCATGACATTGGCTCTCCTGTGACTCTTTTTTAACTCATCAAATTTAATTTGTACTGCTGATATGTTCTTGGACATGTGGCCTGTCACTAGTCTCTATTTGACTCTCCAGAGCCCACAGCCTTTTACCCTCTTCCAGCACTTTTCAAATGCCAGTACTGATCCATTTATAGTAATTTACTTGTATAGGGAGGGAGAATTGGGTCTAGTTTCTTTTTTTCTCTTTATATATAGTGGGTTTGCACAGCACATCAAATTCATAAATTTCAATAATTCATGGAAAAATACAAAGGGATTCAAGGAAAAAGAAATTGAAATAATCCACTTAGTGGTGACCAACAATGATCATGACATTATCAAACTTTTATTTAGGTTAAGAACAAGTAGTGTTAATAAAATTTTGTCTGAAAAATTATCAGGACCATTTAATGAGAATGTCATGTCTCTTCCATGTTTGGCAGAATAAGATGATATGGTACATTAAAGAGAACATAATCTTCAGCTAAACATCAACTTTTCCATAGATTAAAAAAAAAACAAATCATTAGAATTTGTGTGAATAATAAAACATTTTTTTCTGATGAATGAAGGTTTATTGAACAGATAAGAAAAGATGAAAATATTGATGAAGTTACAAGAAACTAAAGATTTTTAAAATGGAAACACTAAGCAATCAAATATTTGACATAGAATCTCTTAGATACAAAATGAGGAGATAATAACAGTTCATGGAAATTGAAAGTATGAGTCCATTAAGAGAAAAAACACAAGTTCTTAAACATTATTTGAAAGACAAAGACCTATGTAATTTGAGATATAAACTTGACAGAATAGTAGCACCACTGGTTTAACTAAAGATTTCAAATTTAAAACTGGGGAAAATATACATCAATGAAATGCATCACAAAATGTCAAGGCACTAGAAACCAATGCAGGTTTGGGTGTTGCTGAACAAACCTAAAAAATTAGGAAATAGAGGAATAACACAAAACACTGTACAATGAAGTTATTCAAGCATGAGTAGGAAAATTATACGACACATACATTGCTCTGTCTACTGAACACTAGCTTCACAGCAATATTGTGAGCTAGTGCACTGAACTATGTTAACATGGCCATAAAACAATAGCATACACATGAGAGGAAGCAAAAGCTGAAAGACTCAATTAAAAAAAGAGTAAAATGATACATATTATTGTTAAATATGATTGTCAAACTGAATGAGAAAAAATATACCAAATGATCTATATGGACAGTAAGTGAGCTTGGGGGCAAAAAACAATATGGTATATCAAAGTGAACATAATCTTCAACTGAATTACAGCTTTACAATAGACTAAAATGAATACCAAAACTGAATAAGTAAAGGTTCATCAAAGAGATGAGGAAATATTGAAATATTGATTATGTTATAAGGCAATAAATATTTTCTAATGTGAACACTAAATATCAAATATTTTATATAAAATTCTTTAAATACAAAAATGAGGAGAAAGTAAGAGTTCAAGGGAATTTAAGGAAAACTCCATAAGTAGGACAAACACAAATTCCAAAATTAATTTGGTAAGCCAGTAAGATTTTAAGTTTAGTTGTCTGAATCCAGTTTAATAATATATAACACTCTCTGCAATAATGGCCTAAGGGCCCCAAAAGCCTAATGCAATTTTTAGATTTCTTTTTACCTTTAATTTATTTATTTATATTTCATTTCCTTTTATATTTTTAGATGGGGTTTCTCTGTGTATAACATTAGATGATTTGGAACTTGTTCTGTATTCCAGGCTGGCCTTGATCTACAGAGATCTGCCTGCCTCTTGAGTGATGGTGCATGCCACCACCACACAGAAATGCCATATTTATTTTTTACAGTTTTATCCTATAAGCTTCACACCTAGATGACCCCATCCTTTTTCTGATGCCAATCTGCTTACCAGACTTGTTCTAACTTTAAAATATCACACCATTCCTGTTCATACCAGAGCAGTCCAACACTAAATATTGATGTGAACTTAGTTCTTGATGTTTCTTTCCTGCCAGCTGCTTCCTGCATAACCAATCAGAGAATAAATATTAAATAAACATGGTCAGCCCAGTACTCAGTCTAACTAACTCTTACATTTTAAATTAACCAACACTTACATCTACACTCTGCCAAATGGCAATACTTTCTTCTAGTGTGGCACATTCATCTTACTTCTCTCTGCATCTGCTTATGACTTCTGAAAATCCTGTGACTCCACCTTTCTTTCTTCCCAGCATTCCTTATGCATATGCCTCGCTGTTCTACCTACACCTCCTGCTGAGCTACTGGCAAGTTGGCCCATTATTAAATCAATCAGAAGTTTCCTTGGCAAATAAATATCTTCACAGTGAACAAAAATTATTTCATAACAATGAGCTCTACCTAATCTTTGACTGTGGCACTCTGTATCTGCTTCCATCAGTTGCTGAATAAAGTCTCTCTGGTCTCTCTGATGATGATTATGTTAGACTATGGTCCCAGGATACTTTGCAGTTAGGACAAAATGTGGGTCAGAAATTTTGTGGCATGTTGGTTTCCCAATCACTTGAGTATTGGTGGAAGTATTAAGGCAACTCCACATAGTTAAAAGGGAGGTTTATTTGGGGATTTTACTTACAACAAATAAAGGGATAGGTTACAGAGTCCAGAAGAGGTGAAGTGTAGTCTGGCAGTGTTCTCCAGGGAAATCCACTCGGTCTACCATCCAACATCCAGGATTGCCAGGAACCAAGAGAGCAGCACATCTGGATCTCAGATTTTAAAAGTATCCTTCATGGCCTTACCTAAGGGGCAGGTCATAGGTAGGCTTGACAGTTACTGGAAGTTTCAACTATGTTAGTACTTCCAGGTCAAAGCTAGAACAGCTACCCACTATATCTCCTCATTTTTCAAAATAAGAAAGACAAAACTCTATACAATAGGAAGGATTATTAAATACTGTCTAGGAGAAAAAAAATGGTTTAATGACCTAGACAAGATGGAACTACATCCAATGTGAAAAATATTAAACAAGACACATGCTAAAATCCAGTGAAGTCTGGAGCATAGGTAAATGGCACAATAAAAAGATAATTCCAAAATGTGTCTTTTTATAAAGAACCACCTAAATCTAATACATAATATGTTCTTAGTAAGATACAAGAAGATTGTAAATATAACTGTTAGTCTTCAATGTCATCAAAGACCTGAGAAGGAATATAATAATACCTGTAAATGGGAGAAGGATGCAAGCAAGTTTGAAGAGTCTTGCAAGAGTAGACAGAGACAGCTGGCAGCCTGGACAGTCACCTAAAATCTCTCAGCATCATTGGTGCATTCAAATTGACTAAAGGTATAGTTTCTGTCAGACCATTTCACTATCAGCAGTCGAGGCAAGGGCAGTTCTTTGCCCAGTAAGCCATTTTGTGAGAAGGTAAAGACAAAATTGCAAACAGAAATGTCTCAGAAGCCCAACATTATCTTGTGATCAGATTGGTGTTGTCAGGAGAAATTATGCCTCATGTCAACAGTATTCCAAGTTATCAAATCATTTAAATGCCATATTCTCCAGGTCAATGAAGTGTTTGAACATCACCTATCCATCTGACAAATGTTTCTGTAAGTATGGACAACCTAACTAACATAACTATAGAGATGACAAGCATAGATGACTAAACCTTTTTAAGTCTTATCTACCTAGATAACCTAAGGACTAAGGCTTCATGTAAACAGGGTAAACAGTATATAAGCAACTGTACAGTAAAAGAACAATGACCTCAATATTGTGACAATACACAAAATAGCTAAAGCAGAGGTAGGAATGTATAGTACAATATGCAATATAACAAAATTCCTAAATATATGCCAATATACCAAATACCCTAAACAGAGCTAGGACATTCATACAGTATGACAAATATAATTTTACATTTGTATCAATATACAAAACATTTAAAATATGGGCAGAAATATATGTACATTATAACAAATATGGTTTTATATTTGTATCAATATACAAATTATCTGGAATAAGAATATAAGAATTCTTTACTTTTGTATTAATATATAAGAATCCATTACCATGCAATTTATCTAAATACTTTCCTAAATTAGTTTACTAGTATATATAATAATCTGTAGAGAGCTGCGTACATCCATGCCTCAAAGATGGTGCCAGCTTCTACCTTCCACCTTCCCACACTGTGAGCGCTTTCTGTGATAAACAACTCCTTAATTGGCTAAGGCTGAGAATCTGGCTTGCTTCCGCACACCTGGACCTATTGGTAGTGCCCACGTGGCATATCAGGGTTGGCTACCCAGTGATTACTTAAGGCTGTGAGCAGGTCTCCCCAGGGTCAGATGTCAGAGGATTGTTCAAGTTTCCTGAATAAACTGCTGAAAGAAGAACCTGGTATTGCATCTTCCTTGCTGGTCAAGGCAGTCATGGCCAGAATCTAACTTAATATGCTTTATCTATCCATTCCACCTTTTTTTTCTATTCTTAAGGGGAATACCAAGTCAATACTTTATTCTACCCCAACCCTATTACCATTATCCATAAACCTCAGAAACATGAAAGCTTTGTGAAAAGGGGATGTTGTTTTTTTTAAATTTCTTCCTGATGTTCAGGGGGCAATGGTATCTCTGTGGGGTTCTGTAAAAAAGCTCAGACAGTTAAGTCTCAGTTGACTAACTACAGATTCTGTAGCCAGTGTCAGAGCAATGGGTAAGATTGTCTGAGATTCTAGCTAGAATTATAGTATGATGAGTACCAGGGCATCATTCTGGACTGGGTAAAGTTGCTGTTAGGCCCCATCTTCCTTCTGGAGACTTCAGATATTGGTATTGGAAAAACTTATTTTTACTGTGAAAAAAATTGAACATTTTTAATATCAAAATAAAAAGTTTGAATTTAAAGATGACATGACACATGAGAAAGAATTCCAAGAAATCAAGAGTCAGTATGGAGAGAATTAGAATATATCTTTAACTTCCTCTTTGGTTTACATGGTAGAAATTTTCATTTCAATATAATGTCTTCCCACTGCATAAAAATACCTGAGGGTTGGGAACTCCCATCTGGACCAGAGATGAATGCCAGGGGTCATACCCAGGGAGGCCTGCACCTAGGTCACATCCCTGGGCACCAGCAATTCCAGAGAAGACCCACGCACCTTGGTCACAGTTTTGGGCCATCAAACGGGGTACCTGCAGGAGGGTTCCCCCTCTTCAAGACCTCTGTCAGACGCTGCAATCTCCATGACTTTCACCAAAACCCATCTGCCCAAGACCCCCAACCCTGCACTTACTGAGAATCACAGACAAACCCCCAGCTCTCAATAACCCTGGAACTCCCATCTTGACCAGAGAGCACTAAAAAGACCAAAAATGAATCCATGAGGAGATAGGCAGATGTCAAAGCAGAAGCACATACAACAAAATAAAGAGCATCACCAGAACCTAGTACTTCTCCAACAGATAGACATGAACATCACAGAATGGAGGAGGCAGAAGGAAAAAATCTTATAAGTAACATCATGAAGAGGCTAGAGCCTTATATAGAAGAAATAAAAAATAAAGTGGAGGAACAGACAAACAAAAAATGGGAAGAACACTATAAAAAAACTAAAGGACTTCACCAACCTCACAACTGACAGAGGGCTGATATCCAGAATATATAAAGAACTCAAGAAATTAGACATCAAAATGCCCATTAAGAAATGGGCTACAGAACTAAACAGAGAATTTTCCACAGAGGAAGTTCAAATGGCTGAAAGACATTTAAGGAATTGCTCAACATCCCTAATTATCTGGGAAAATGTAAATTGAAATGACTCTGAGATATCACCTTACACCTGTCAGAATGGCTAAGATCAAAAACACAGAAGACAGCTTATGCTGGAGAGGATGTGGAACAAGGGGAATTCTCCTCCACTGCTGATGGGAATGCAAGCTTGTACAGGCACTTTGTAAATCAATATGGCACTTCCTTAGAAAATTGGGAATCCATCTCCCACAAGACCCAGCTGTAGCACTCTTGGGCGTATACCCAAGGAATGCTCAATCCTACCACAAGGGCATTGTCTCAGCTATGTTCACATCAGCATTGTTTGTAATAGCCAGAACCTGGAAACAACCTAGGTGCCCTTCAACTGAAGAATAGATAAAGAAAATATGGTACATATACACAATGGAGTACTACTAAGCAGAGAAGAATAATGACATCATGAGGTTTGCAGGCAAATGGATGGATCTAGAAAAAATTATCCTGATTGAGGTAACCCAGAATCAGAAGGACAAACACAGTATGCATTCACGCATAGGAGGGTACTAGATGTAAAACAAAGATGACTAGACTGCTACACAACTCCAGGGAGGCTACCTAGAAAACGGGACACTAGGAAAGACCCAGGGATCACCCAATGACAAAGAAATGGATGAGATATACATGAACAACCTGGATGACAGTGGGAGTAATGAAGGGCAAGATTTGAGGGAAAGAAAGCTTAGGGAAGCAGGAGATCCCAGCTGGATCAAGAAAAGAAAGGGAGAACAAGGAATAACAGACCATGATAAATGAAGACCACTTGAGAACAGGAATAGGCAGAGTGCTAGAGTGTTCCACAGAAATCCACAATGATACATCCACTGTAGAATACTGGCAATGGTCGAGAGAAAGCCTGATGTGACCTAGTATGGTGATCAGATGACTAAACACCCTAACAGTCGTGCTGGAACTCTCATCCAATAACTGATGGAAATGGATGCAGAGATCCTCAGCCAGGCCCCAGGTTGAGCTCCAGGAGTCCAATTGTCAAGAAAGAGGAGGGAGTGTAAGAGTGCCAATTGTTGAGACCAAGATTGGAAAAGCACAGGAACAAATAGCCAAAATAATGGAAACACATAAATTATGAATCAAAAGCTGTGGAGCCCACAACTATGTCAGGCCCTCTGGATAACTGAGACAATTGAATAGCTTGAACTGTTTGGGAGGTATCCAGGTAGTGGGACCCGGACCTGTCCTTAGTGCATAAGCTGGCTGTTTGGAACCTGGGGCTTATGGGGGGACACTTTGCTCAGTTTGGAAGGAGGGGACTGGACCTGCCTGTACTAAATCTACCAGGTTGAATTGAATCCCCAAGGGATTCTTGGACCTGGCGGAGATGGGAATGGAGGGGATATGCAGGGGCAGGAAAGTGGGTGCAGGTGTGGGAGGGGGTACGACAGGAGAACATATGCCTGATATGTAAAATTAAAACACAAATATAGTTTAAAAAATAATATTGATAACAAGTCTTTCACAGAAATATTTCTAAGTAAGTAGTTGGTAGACTCAACACTGATATACAGAAATTTTGAAAACTGTATTTTATATATTATGCCTTGTTCTGAAGGATGGAATTAAGTACTGTTGTAGTGAAGAGAAATAGCTAAATAATTAACTGGAAGTTTCATTTAGAACCAGATCAGCATGTAAATGTAATTCTATTTGATTTGAACATGAGGATATATCTGAGGAAATAATACAAGTATTTTGAAAGTTATACTAAAATTATAAACATATTTCAAAATAAAACCAGAAACTAATGAAAGAAAAAGAAACACTTGAATAGACTGATGCTTAAAAATGGTATTGATGCCCAGTTTCCAGCCATTAGGCGGGCCCTAAGGGAAGGTTCCCCTTTTCCAAGACAGCAGGCAGACCCTGCCATCTCCACACCCTGCCCCCAGCCCAATCTGCCTGAGACCCCAGCCCTTTCCTGAGACTCAGATGCCAGACTCCAGCTCCCATCTGCCCCGGAAATCCCATCTGGACCAGAGGTGAATGCCTGGGATCGTACCCAGAGAGGCGTGCACTTAGGTCCCAGCACTGGCACCAGCCATTCTGGGGAAGACCTGCCCAACTTGGGCCCAGGTACTGGCCATAGGGCAGGATCCCCATCCCCAACGGGAAGATTCCCCCTATCCAAGACACGCCTTTGGACCCTACAACCTCTACAACTTGCCCCCACACCCATCTGCCAAGACCCCAGCCACTTATGGAGACTTATAAACCAGCCCCCAGCTTACATCCTGCCCCAGAACTCCCATCTGGACCAGAGGTGAGTGTCTGGGGTTATACCTAGGGAAGCCCCTGCCTATAGGTCCCATCCCTGGGCACCAGCCATCCAAGGAAGACCTGCCCAATTTAGCCCCATTTTCCATCCATTAGACAGGCACTGCCTGAGTCCTCCCCTTTTGTAAGACTGCAGACAGACCCTGCAATCTCCACAACCTGCCCCAACACCCATCTTTCAGACATCCCAGCTAATTACTGAGATTCAGAGACCAGCCCCCAGCTCCCATCCTGCCCCAGAACTCCTATATGGACCAGAGCCCCCAGCTACCATCATCTCTGAAACTCCCATCTGGACCAGAGTTTCCATCCTGCCCCAGAACTCCCATCTGGATGAGAGGAGCTCCAATCTGGACAAGATAAGGAGACCCCAGGGGCTCTCTGAGACTCATTTCCAGCGCCCAGATCCGATCTGGCCAGTACTCTCATCTGGACCAGAGCTCTCATCTGGCCCAGAGCTTCCATCTAGACCAGAGAGAGGCTCCCTAAATCTGTCAGCTCTGTCTGGACAAAGTGCACTGATAAGACCAAGAACGAAGCCACAAGGAGATGGGCAGACATCAAGACAGAAGTACATACAACAGAATAAAGAGCAATACAGCATCACCAGAACCTAGCCCTTCTCCAACAGCTAGACTTGAACAGAATGGAAGAGGCAGAAAGAAACAATCTTATAAGTAACATCTTGAAGAGACTAGACCCATATATAGAAGAAATAAAAAAAATAAAGTGGCAAAACAGACAAACAAAAAAATCGGAAGAATGGTATTAAAAAAAAAAAAAAAACTAGGGGAAAGGACAAATAAAGCAGAAGAAAACAATAAGTACCTGAAAGAAAATCATGAAAAAGCAATGAAACAGACAAGGGAAACAGTCCAAGACCAGAAGAGGGAAATAGAAAAAATGAAGAAGACTCTAGCAGAAGGAATGCTGAAAATAGAAAATCTGAGTAAATGAACAGGAACTTGAGATTCAAGTATAAGCAACAGAATGCAAGAGATGGAAGAGAGGATCTCTGGTATTGAAGATACGGTAGAAGAAATAGATTCATCAGTCAAAGAAAACACTAAAGCCAACGAAGTCATGACTCAAAATGTCCAAGAAATTTGGAACACCATTAAAAAGCCAAACTTACAAATAATAGGGATAGAGGAATGAGAAGAATACCAACTCAAAGGCACAGAATATATATCCAACAAGATCATAGAAGAAAACTTTCCCAACTTAAAGAAGGGAATTCCTATGAAGATAAAAGAAGCCTATAGAACACCAAACAGACTAGAGCCCCCCAAAAAGTCCCCTTGCCACATAATAATTAAACAACCAAACGGACCTAATAAAGAAGGAATATTAAGGGCAGCAAAGGAAAAAGGCCAAGTGACTTACAAAGTCAAACCCATCAGAATAACACGTGATTTCTCAATGGAGACTTTGAAAGCCAGAAGGACCTGGACAGATATAATGCAGACACTAAGAGAGCATGGATGCCAGCCTAGACTAATTTACCCAGCAAAATTTCTACCATCATAAATGGAGTAAATAAGACCTTCCAAGACAAAGCCAGATTTAAACAACACTTATCCACAAAGCCAGCCCTACAGAAAGCACTACAAGGAAAATTCCAACCTAAGGAAGACAGATACACCCTTGAAAACACAGGCAATAGATAACACCACAGCAGTAAACCCCAAAGAAGAGAAGTACACACACATTACCACCAAAAAATAAAAATAATAACAGGAACAAACAATCACTGGTCATTAATATCCCTTAATGTCAATGGACTTCATTCACCTATAAAAAGACACAGGCTAACAGAATGGATATGAAAACAGGACCCATCTTTCTGCTGCATACAAGAAACACACCTCAAAATCAAAGACAGACAACTCCTAAGAATAAAAGGCTGGGAAAAGACTTTCCAATCAAATGGTCTTAAGAAGCAAGCTGGTGTATCCATCCTAATATCCAGCAAAATAGACTTCAAACTAAAATCAATCAAAAGAGATCATGAAGGACATTACATACTCATTGTAGGAAAGATCCAAAAAGATGAAGTTTCAATTCTGAACATTTATGTCCCAAATACAAGGGCAACTACATATGTAAAAGAAACATTGCTAAAGCTTACATCTCATATAAAACACCACACTTTAATAAACACCTCACTTTTGCCTCCGGACAGAACTACCAAATTGAAACTTAACAGAGAAATAATGGACTTAACTGATGTTATGACTAAATAACTTAATAGCTATCTACAGAACATTACACCAGAACAAAAAAGAATATACCTTCTCCTCAGCACCCCACAGAACCTTCTCTAAAATTGACCACATACTTGGCCACAAAGCAAATCTCAACAGATACAAAACAATTGGAATAACCTCCTGTGTTCTATCAGACCACATTGTATACTGATGCAAATAAATCAGGGAAAACAGTATACAAATCAGGAGACCTAAGTAAAGTGGTACAAAGTCCATACAGCTCTGTACAAAAGGCAGAACTGTATGCCATTCTTATGGTACTGATGGACTTCACAGAACCCCTCAATATACTCACTGACTCTCAATATGCAGAGAGAGTTGTTTTACACATTGAAACTGCTGAATTTATTCCTGATAATACAGAATTAACTTCATTATTCATACAATTGCAGGAAATCATCAGAAAAAGGGAACATCCTATATATATATAACACATATCAGATCCCATACAGGTCTGCCAGGACCTCTAGCATAAGGTAATGATGAGATTGATCAGTTCCTAATAGGTAATGTGCTAGAAGCCTCAGAATTTCACAAGAAACACCATGTAAATAGCAAAGGTTTGAAGAAGGATTTCTCCATTACTTGGCAACAAGCTAATGATATTGTGAAAAAATGCCCTACTTGTTCCTTCTATAACCAAACTCCATTACCTGCAGGAAGCAATCCAAAAGGTATACAAAGAAATGAAATTTGGCAGATGGGATGTGTTTCATTTTACAGAATTTGGAAGATTAAAGTATGTACACCATACCATTGACACCTATTCAGGATTTCAGTGGGCAACTCCTATGAGTTCTGAAAAGGCTGATTTTGTGATTACACACCTATTAGAAGTTATGGCCATCATGGGAATACCTGTACAAATTAAGACAGATAATGCCCCACCATATGTGTCCAATAAAATGAGACAGTTCTTTGCTTATTACAATATAAAGCATGTTACAGGTATACCACACAATCCCACAGGCCAAGCAGTCATAGAAAGATCCAATCAAACATTATGGGATATGCTAAATAAACAGCAACAGGTAACAATGACTCCTAGAAATAGATTGCATAGTGCTTTATTAACCTTGAATTTTCTCAATGCTGATGAGAAAGGAACAACAGCTGTGGAATTGACATTGGACGACAGACAAAACTCCTGAGCTAAACCAACCGGTTTATTTCAAAATGTGTTGACCTCAGAATGGAAACCTGGATATGTCCTACGTTGGGGAAGGGGTTTTGCTTTTGTTTCCACAGGAGAAGAAAAGCTATGGATACCAACAAAATTAATAAAAATTCGATTTGAACAGGAGAAACCCCTTGATGAGGAGAAGTAAAAGATCATCCACCAATGTGACATCTCTTCAGGTTGTAAGAAAAATTTAACAATCAAAGGTTGGGGTGGGGTTCTCCTTTTGTCTTTCCAGGATAATGGAAATACCCATCTTCCAGAAATCATAAGGCCTTGGATATCTGGATGTTTATAGCCGAAAGAATGAATCTATTGTTACCAATGTACACAGGGTAAGATATCACTGTCTAACATCTATATCTCTATCAATCTAGAATAGTTGTATTTCCAATTTAATTATAAACCCAGCTGGCTTTGGGATGGAATTGGCTCACTCCTTCTGTAAACCCAAGCATACTGATAAAAGAAAAGGTTGAGAGATTCTTCAGTTCCATATCAGAAGAACCCTCTGGTGTGAGACAAGAGGAAACCAATCATAAGGGACCATTATCTTCAAGATTCTAATTCTCTCCATGCTTATTCTTAATTTCTTGGAATCCTTACTTATATGTCAAAACATCTTTAAATCCAAACCTTCCATTCTGATAAAAAATAAGTTTTTTTCCAATAGCAATCTCTGAAGTCTCCACATGGAAGATGGGGCCCCAACTACAACAACTCTACCCAATCCAGAATAATGCCATGGTAATCATCATCATACTATATTTCTTGCCAGAATTTCAGACAATCTTACCCATTACTCTGAGAGTTGCTGCAGAATCTACAGTTTGTCTAACTGAGATTTAACTATCTGAGCTTTCTCACAATACCCAACAGAGATACCATCGCCCCCTAAACAGCATGAAGCAGTTCTAAGAAAATGATACCCCTTATCCCTAAGGTTTCATATTTCTCAGGGTTATGGATAATGGTTCTAGGGTTGGGGGTGGAAGCAACTGTTAAACTCAGTACTCTCCTTAAGGAAAGAAAATATGTTTCAAAAAAAAAAAGGAAAAGAAGAAATGGAATGGATAGGTATAAGATATTATGTTAGGCTACCATGTACATTAGTAAACAAATTTAGTAATATAGCAGCCTTTGCACTGTTATGAATTCTTATATGTTGATACAAATATAAACCCTTTATATTCCTATTTAAGATAATTTGTATATTGATACAAATACAGAACTATGTTTGTTATATTGTACACATTTTTTACTCTTATTTGAAATATTTGTATATTGATACAAATGTGAATTTACACCTGTCATACTGTATGTATATTCTACTTCTGTTTAAGATATTCTGTATACTGATATATATTTAGGATTATTATCATGTTGCATATTGCACTATATATTCCTACCTCTGTTAAAGATATTTTGTGTATTGTCACAATTTAAAGTCATTGTCCTCTTACTGTACATTTGCTTACAGACTGCCTTATTTATAGGAAGCCTTAGTCCTTAGGTTCTTTAGGTAGATAAGACTTATAGAGTTATTGTCACCTATGCTTGTCATCTCTATAATTATGTTAGTTAGGTTATCCAGATTTATAAATACATAGGTCAGATGGACAGGTAATCTTCAAACACTTCATGGACCTAGATAATATGGCATTTAAATAACTTAGAATTCTGTTGACGTGCGACACAATTGCTCCTGGCAGCACCAATTTGATCCCGAGAGAATGTTGGGCTTCTAAGACATTTCCATTTGGAAGTTTGTCTTCTTGGCACAAAATAGCCTACTGGGCAAAGAACTGCCCTTGCCTCAACTGCTGACAGTACAAATGCTGTCCTTTCTGGACAAGTGGGACACAAGGAAAGCAACCACTATACTTTGCCAAGACAGAGTAACATGGTCTTTCAGAATTCCTGCTTCTGAAAATGGTCTGTCAGATACTCTAGGCCTGTAGCCAATTTGAATGCACCAAGGATGCTGAGAAACATTAGGTGACTGTCCAGGCTGCTAGCTGTCTCTGTCTACTCATGCCAGACTCCCGAAAGTTGCTTGTGTCCTTCTCCCATTTCTCAGGTATTATTATATTCCTTCTCAGGTCTTTGATGAGGTTGGAGATTAGCAGTTATAGTTACAACTTAGTATATATACATATATAATATCTTAGATAGATTATATTATGTATTAGACTCAGGTTCTTTAGGATAGGACACCTTTTGGAATGATCTTTGTAACATGCCACCTACCCACGCTCTAGACTTCCCTGAATTTTACTATGTGTTTTTTGCTTGATATTGTTTGCACTTATTGTAATTCCAACTTATCTAAGTCATTATCTCTCATTACTCCTGGACAATATTTGATAATCATCTCTTTGTATATAGTCTTGTATTAGGTTAGAACTTTCTTATTTAGACAAAAGGGGGAGATGTAGTGGATAGCCATCCCAGCATTGGCCTGGAAGTTCCAACCCCCATTGAGGCTTCGGTAATAGTCACGCCAACAAGGAAGGGCGGAGAAGAAAACAGAAAATGGAGGATCTAGAGGAGGTCGCTCGCTTGGTTCTGGGACCCTAGACGCCGGAGGGAGACCAAGCAGAGTTCTCCAGAGAACACAGCCGGACTGCACTATACCTTTGCCAGAACCTGCAACCTACCCCTTCATTGTAAGTTACCCCACAAAATAAACCTCCCTTTTAACTATGTGGAGCAGTCTAAATAATTTCACCATTACTCTTTATTCTCTATCAAGAGAAAGAAAGGGTTTGGGTTCAGATAGTAGGGGAGGTGTAGAGGATCTCAGAGGAGTTGGTGAGTGAAAACTATAATCAGAATATAATGTATGAAAATAAATATTCAATAAAAATGCAAGGGATATAAGTTTTATCTGTGCTGTAATATAGATAGCCCTGTGAAAATATTACATTAGGTTAAAAACAGGGACACTTTGCTCAGCGTGGAAGGAGGGGACTGGACCTGCCTGTACTGAATCCACCAGGTTTCAATGAATCCCCAGGGGAGTCCTGGCCCTGGAAGAGATGGGAATGGAGGGGAGGGGCTGGGGGAAGGTGGGGGCGGGGACAGGAGAGGGGAGGACAGGGGACCCCATGGCCGATGTGTAAAATTAAAACACAAATATAATAAATAACAAAAAAAAGCATATAAGAGCAAAAAGCATATTCTCTCAATCATAAGAAAAGCCCAAACGAAACTCTATGGAGTAAAATGTCAATTCAGGAATAGGTAGGAAGGAGGGGATAAAATAATGACAGCTGAGCAGTACAGTATTCATGATTTCTAGTGAAATGTTCTACATATTTTGAACTCGAATGTGGTGATGGATGCACAGTTCTGGCTATGTTTCATTCATTCTTTTAAACAAGTAGACCAAAAATATATCTTAACAGAAACAAAAACAAATGCCCAAAACAAATTAGCTATTTTAAATTTGGATTTTTCCCACTTTGGAATCACAGTTCAATTGAAATGAACAATTATATTATTCAATAATTTTATATTAAGAGTTTTCTATATAAAATTTTCAAAGGTTTACTGCTTTACATTTCAAAAAGTATCCACTGCTACCTTGTGCCATCATCAATGATGCTATATTTTCTCATCTGCTTGGGAAGCCTCTATTTATCCATTGTTCTTTTTCTTTTTAACCTGTTGAAAACCTGGAGTCTTTCAGATGAGGTTTTTCTGTGGGACACAGCACATTATTTATGAAAGTAAAGTGGCATAGTGAACTTTATAACTTGAATGTTCTATTGAGTCACTCAACATTCTGTAAAAAAAAATCACTATATTTAGAAAGGAGAAAGAAACTTACTGCAACGTTTTCTCCACATAGAAGATGACTAGAAACTGGAACAATACTGGCAGTGATAGATAACTGAAAGATGAAGGCCAGTGTTTACTTTTTTAAAGTGATTATAGTACTTTGATGATTAAACATTTTCCAGTGGAAGGCCATTTTTTTCAAGAGTAATTGGACACTACAAATTAGACTTGTGATGCATTAAAAATGAAACAAAGTAGGGTGGGAAAGAGGCATGGATTTGGGGAAGTTATTGGAACGGCATGAATATGAATATAATGCATTCCATGAAATCTTCAAACAAGTAATACAATTTTAAATAGACAATACAAGGTGGAGTAGTTATGTGAGAAAATAAGGGAATCCTTCCTGCATTGTTCAAGTAGGCTCACAGTTTGGAGATATGACTCAATCTGAAGGGAGATGTATTGATTGCTTTGGTTCCTTCTCATCACTATACATCCGTATGGGAAATATGCATGTCTAAAAATATTTACATGGTTTGGACAAATAGTAGAAAATTATAGGCAAAATTGTGATCCTAATTCCAGTGGAGGGTACACATATTAATAACTTAGTTTCCTGTTATATACAAACAAAGCTGACCTGAAGATCAATGATTTATAGTACAAGCATTTTGCATCCATCATATTTAATCTCCAACAACACTGGAAATATTCAAAAATATATACATATAATAACCTTACTCTTGTTTTTTATATCAATCAAATTCTAACTAATAAAGAATAATGGATGCCACAAGAAGAATTGTTTTCTCAGTTACAGAGAAATTCTGATAATGAATGTCAACAGAGGAATTGGAATAATCGAAATTTTGTTTGTTAAATGACACATCTAAGTGCTCATTCAAATAAATGTTGTAAAATGACCAGGAACTGTATAAACAAACAATCCTACTGACAAGTTACATCTGATGATAGCTATGATGATCCCTATAATTTACTGAATTAATGGAAAATACTATTCATTTTTATGTTAAAAAGAATACATATACAATAAATTTATATTAAATTATCTAACTTGAGACAAAGTAAATTTCTGATGTTCTACAAACCTTATGAAAATAAAATAAAAATTAAAAAAAGCATATGAAAATAAATGACTGGACTATCACTTCTCTTCTATGTTTAATGTGATGGTATTGGACATTAGTAGAAATAGTCTGACAAAATATGTATGATATTGTATTTTCCCTTAAAATTCATGGTCTGGTTTCCACAGTCACGCTATTCACATATAGCTAAACAATAACTTTAAAGACTTTACTAATAGGTATATAGACAGAATGTCTCTTCATAATACCAATTTATATTTCCACATAAGAGTCTTATTTGAGATGATAAATATGTGTTTAATTTTGCTGAATCTCATTAATCCTGACCATGTTTCAGAATGTCATATTTTATTTACAATGATCTGTAATATATATTTATTTAGGAAATAAACCATGTAGATGCATTAATAATCTCATTTTTTTCTATAAATTCATTTGTTGTATAAAATGTGATGTCTTGTTTCTAATCATGGTATAACCATCCAAATATTGCTTAGAAAATAATATTGAATAAGCCATAAAAGAAAAACTGCTATTTAATCATAATACAGGAAGAAAAACATATAGTAATCTTGAAACATGTTTGCTATATAATAAATAATACTTAATTCCTATTTAGATACAAAATATCCATTTTTGAATGAGCATACAATATATGAAGAAAATTCAGGATATGGTCAGGACCATTGTTTTATAAGTGAGGTATTTATGCCTCCATGAGAAAGTTTCTATGCTAATCAATTACATTTTATTAGTAAAAATCCAAACAAAGGAGTCTAGGAATAAAACATTTGCCTTGCCATTTTCTTTATTACCCATAAGTAAGGAGAAATGAATACATTTCTCTGAACCACTCTCATCTTGTGTCATATAAATATATAAGCATAGATGTAGAATGCTATTTCAAGTGCCATAATTTTAGACAAAAATTTCCTCCTCAACTTAAAATAGGAGGTCACATTACTGAGGCATATTAATTAATTAGCTGATGAAATTTTGAAAGTGAATGATATAAATTAAACATATTCTATCCATGACTTTCAAGGCACAGCCTGCATTCAATGTGGAGATAATCATAGGCTTAAAGAAGACATGATATAGGTATTGGTGAACATTTCTTTTTTTCAAATTGTACTCAAATTGCCCTCATTCTTCCTCTTTTGTATCTGATCATTTGGATACCTGGGTCATCTTCTTCATGTTCCCTCTTACCATAAATGTTATTTTTATAGCCATTATATGATCACTTGCCCATTCCTCCACATTCTCCTTCAAACCTAATGATATTTTTGATAAAGAGATGAATGATCAACACATAGGATATTGTGTCACTTCTACTGTGGTTTTTAATTTCTTCTGAGATTTTTCTATTTTATAATATAATCCCAAACTTTCTTCTCTGTTTTGAATGTCTGACTAAGATAAGCGTTCAAAAACTGAACATAAACTTACAGAACTAAAAACTTCACTGTGATGAGTCTCACACATATACAATGCCACACCTAGAAATGTGGTTTTGCCCAAATTTCAAATGTTATTTTTGACAATTTCCTTATTAAACTCCAAGAGACATAACAATTTCCTCATCTGAAATCTGAACCAGTAAATTCATTGATGAAGGAAAATTATTGTCAAAAATATAAATAAATTATCTTGCAGGGCACTTAACCTCATAATAAATTTATTTTATATAATTAGGGGAAGAGGAGAAATATATTTAAATGTGGAATAAATTTAATAAATGGAAGTATGTGCAACAAAAATGAAACATAGCAATTTGTAATCAATAATGGGCTTCAGCCTGAAGAAATGTGGATGAATTGTTTCCTTAGAACTCTTTCTCTCAACCGTTAGCAGGTGCACAGACATCACCTTTTATTCTCGCACTTTCATAGTAAATAGTAAATCATTACATTTTTCATGGTCTGGGCCCCATCTTATTAATAGATAAATTTTTACACACTTTTCTCATGCTAGGGAGGTCACAGTATTTATTATTTAAAGCAGTGGTTTAAATTACTATATTTCATATATTCTACTCTTCCCTCAAGTACTTCCTGAACTTTTCCTATACCCAATTCAAAACTAACTTTGAAATCATTCTAAAAACGAGAGGATGAGCCTAATATGAGTCCGCAACTCCCTCGAGAAACCTAGAAAAGAAAAACACATATTGAAAAAAACTCAGAAGCCAAGACAAAAAAAGAGCGCGCGAGAACCAAACAAACAAACTAATAGCCGAGAATTAAACAATATATATATGGTATATATGTTTCGGTATATAGCGCGTCGACGTTATGTGGATGATTTTCTGCAGTCGGTGATCCAGTGGGTTGCGCTGCAAATTTTGGGATGATATCAACTTATTTTATCACCTGATTAATATTCCATTTGTACAAATGTACCACCATTTTATTATGAATATTCTGTGAGGGGAATCTCTGCTGTTTTTTAAATTCTGATTATCGAATGGAAAAGTAACAAGAAATAATATAAGGCAAGTGTCTCAGTGGGTAGGGTGAAGAGCGAGTCGTGTGGATAGCGATGTGTGCGCCAAACATGATTTAGCCTATACCTGATTTAGACTTCATTGCCCATCTTCCAGACAAACTGCCATACTGATTTTAACGGTTTTGGCTCTATGATTTGCACTCCTATCTGCAATGCTATGAGTGTTTCTCACTTCCCATTCTTGCCAGCTTTGCTTTCACTTTGTGTTGTGTATGCTTTCCATTTTGACGTGTAAGAGAAATCTAGGGATAGACTGGATTGTAATTATATGACTGCTAGATGGTGCTTGAATATTTTTAAAGTGATTTCGTCAGCTACTTTTAGTTTGTCCTCTGTTGGAATATTCTGTCTATAGCCCAATTTTTGGCGACTATTGGCTTATTGGGAAGTATTGTCGTTGAGGATCTTTTTAAAAGTTTGGAAATTGTTCTTCTATCTAAATGTGTAGTTGATGAAAATATTTTCTCATTCTGAAGAGCTACAGCAGTGCCTAATGATTGTCCTTTGACATGCAAGCTTCCTGGACTAACAGATAGACAAAAGAATTCAAGCAGCACAGAACATACTCAGCAAACAGAGATCAATACTTGCCTATCATGAAACATATAGGTCATATTTTCGTATGTCTACATAAAGATCTCTATGAAAGAAGGTATTTTTTGGACACAAAATTATTTGGAATGTCTGATGTAATCCAAATCAACTTACTACAATGTAATCAGAGAATGATTTAGTGTGGGAACTTGCGGTTGTTAGAAATTTTGCCCAAGAGGAATTGTGCTGTGAATTCATGGTCAATAATAGATCATAAAATGAAATTATTATCTCTTAATTGTCTCCTGGAGTTAGGAAACTCATATTGCAGAGCCCCAGGCCAGAGAGTGACTAGCAACCCAAAGAGACAAACAGTGTACTTCAAAGAAATGTACTGAGATTACTGAAAAGTACTGCATTCCTTCCCAGTAACTATAGTAATAAAAAGAGACACATGAATGTGTTCATTGCAAAATTAATTCAAGGGTTCTCCGTGACTCCTTATGCTGCACTTCTGCATGGGCTCTTCTCTTAACTACATTACAAAGATGCTTGTCTTTGATCTTGTCTTCCTGGCCCGAAGCCTCCCTTTCTTTCCTGCAGTTTGACTGACCCTGTTTCTTTTCAGAATTAAATACAAGAAAAACCAGAGGAGATTAAAGACACTGATTGTTCCTTTTCCATATTTATACAGAGCATGAAACATGAAAAAGGTTTATTTCATTGGAATCTAGATAAGCGAGTAAGTGTCCTTTTCACTTACTATTTTTGTTCATCGTGGAGATATACATACTAAGGCTGCTGAGAGGCAGACCACTATTCTGTGTCTTCTTTCTGTGTTTTCCTCCCACTTTTAGGACATTACCAAATTTATTTCATGTTACTGAAGGTTATTGTCCTGTTTCTAATGGCTTTGGGGATTAGCTTCTGTGCATTTATCAAGTCACAGATTCCAAGCTGGAAGCTGAATAATGGTCAATGCTGTCAACTTTGCTTCTAGAGACAATTCTTGTATTAGGACTGTTTCCATTTGGTGTCATGTGATGCCCCTCAAAAACAAAATACTAACACTGCTTTTAGTTTAGTTCATAGAAGATATAGTAAAGTGGTCTTTCTTTGTGCTGCTGCTTTTTTTTTCATCAGTACACAATGACCAATTCCTACGCAGTGACTGTGTATATTTGCCCCAACTTTAGTTAAACATTAAAATGGTGCAGAGATATTGTTCAAAATATTCTATTTGTCATAAATTTACAATTGTTGTTTCTTTGACTCCTGCAGCTCAAATCAGGTGTGGAAAAACAATATCTGTTCCCTATGATAGTTTTATGCTACCTTTTCCTTACATTCAGTTACATATACACAGCCACATTTTTATTGAATACACAATGTAACACATTTTTTCAAACTTCTAAATTGAAAACGCATGAGTCATCAAATTTGAGTGCCCCAGCAGTTTGTCATTTGCTAGAATAGAGTGTGCCCATGCAAGC
>NW_023411340.1:0-16005 GCF_903995425.1 Onychomys torridus
AAGAGAGAATTTTGTGTGTTCCTGCAGGTTTCCCTATCATGATCCTGATGCACATGTTCATAAAATCCATCTTGTCTCTCAGTGTCTGGACTTCTGGAGCTCTGTATGGTGTTTGGCCTTGTATCTCTGCATCTGCTTCCATCAGTCATTGCAGAAAAGTTATGGTATCCACCTGTCTGATGACTGAGGCTAGCTAGTTTACTTCAGGTGCCCTCTCCACTATGTCTAGTAGTCCAAGCTGGATCATCCTTGGGGATTCCTGGCAACTTCCCTAGCACTGGGTTTCTCTCGATACTCATGATATCTACCTTTATTATAGTACCTTTTTCAATGCTTTCTCACTCTAATCTTGTGTTCAAGAAGATAAACAGGTTAAGAAATGGAAAAAGGAGTGGTGACCTCAGGGCAAGATCCCACGCATTTAAGCTTCTCACTTGTGAAAATAAATTAAAGGAAAGCTTAGAACCATGTATAGGGGGTCCAGGACCTTAATCCCACCTCTAGAGAGGAAGAGGTTGGTAGCTTTATACCTGCCCTGTCTACAGAGGTAATTCCATAGAATCCAAGCACAGGCAGTAAGGAAACCATGGAAAACGAATATCTGGTTATGATGTATTTGAACAAAGGGATTATGTTCCAGCCCCAGTAAGCAGCAGAACTTGGCAGTTCTGGCTACATGGTTCTGGCTTTAGAGTCAAGGACAGAAGAAAGACATTATAGAATCTTCCTCCCCAATAAACAAAGCCATAAAAACCAGGCAACTGTCAGGGGTATGTCTGAATGGAGGCATATAGAGGGCATTGCATGAAGCTATGAATGTGAAGCCTGGATTGCCTAAAATACCCCATGATGTTTGAGATCCCACAGCTGTGGGTGGGATACCTGCCAAAGATGGTGGATTCTTGGGAGTAGAACCAGCCCAAGAGAAACAAGTAAGTTGCTGTCAGCAAAGCTGAAAGGAGTTGGATATATGAAGAGCAACTTGGCATCAGACTGGGAGACATAGAATTTGGAGTGTGCAGAGCTATTTTTTGATTTCTTTGGTCTAGAATTTCCTCACATTTTTCCCTGCCCTGGATTTTGGGCAATAATGTGTATCCTGAGCCATTATTTGTTGGAAGTATATGGTCTGTTTCTTGATTTTGATTTTATAGGAGGTTCCAGTTAAAAGATTGCATGAATCTCAGAAGAATCTTGCATCTTTGGATATTAAATATTTTTGAGACTGTGAAAAACTGCAGGGGCTTTTGAAGTTGGACTAAAGGAACTCTGCAATATGCTATTGCTATAATGTATTGGGTTGCAAAGAGAGAAATGTGTTTGTTTGAGCTAAAATAGCCTCCATAAGTTCCTGGGGAGTGGCATTATTAGGAGGTATGGCTTTGTTGGAGAAAGTACATCATCCTTGGAGGAAGTGAGTCTCTACTGAGGTAGGCTTCAAGTTTGCATATGTGCTGAAGCCATGCCCAGTGTCTCAGACCACTTCCTGTTATCTGCAGGATCAAGTGTTGGCTCCTTATTCACTCTCAGCTCCTTCTTCAGGGCTAATTCATTGTATATCAGAATTAGGCTACTGTGCAGTGCCTGACATCTACCTAGCCCTGCATGTGTATGTGGATCTTAATTGGAAAGAAACATATCACAACATGATACTTCCATTGTATGAATATGGGGCTATGATGGTCAGGCAGAGGTTTATAGGGTGTTAGGATCCTGCCCTCACTCCTCAGGGTCTTGCATCTTAAGTCATTAGGGACTATGTAACCGCCTTGTTTTCACACAATCGGATCCTTAAAAACTGGGAGACATGAACCCCACTCTGATATGCTCTGCTCCCTTGCCAGAACAATCTTTCTCTCTTACCAACCTGGCCCCCTTTCCCCAACCCCTTTTCCCTCCTAATAAAGATCTATACATGAGCACTTGGTTTCTTGTGAGTGTGACCTTTCCATGAAGTAAACAGCACAGCAACCACCACCATTTATTATCCTTTCAGTAGGTTGTAACAACTGATTGAGAATATATGAAGGGGCCTAAAATTGATGGAGAAGGTTTATGTACCAGGACACAATATGTAGACTTGTATGCATATGTTGGGCTCTCACTATAGGAAAGAGGCTACCTAGCAAGGACTATCAATTAAAGTATGTATGGCCCTCTCTTTTAAGGCAGGGCATCCTTAATGACTGTTGTAATCTACCTTTATTGTGTGTGTGTGTGTGTGTGTGTGTGTGTGTGTGTATCTAGAGAAAGTGAGAGAAAGAAAGGATAGAGAAGAGAGGGTTTTTGCTATGGAAGTGGGAGAGGGAATACCTAGCAAGACCAGGGACAGAGACCTATATGCATATGTGTGGCTTTGTTTGTAGAAAATGTGGTACTTGGCAGGTCCTGAATGTTAGCAATGTGAAAGGCTTAGAATTTATGGTTGTATACCTAGAAGATCCTGACACCAAGTTGTATTCATGCATTCATATGTGTGTTTGTGTGTGGCTTTGACTGCAGTGGAGATATACATGGCAGGTGCCCTCTGAAATAGTATATTTGTGATTTACAAAAGAATATTTATTAAAATAACATGTCAAATTTCATTAGAGGATATCATCTTGGTGGCCAAAGAACTGGGCCTCTTATGCACTGAACAGTCCTCTCATTTCTTTGTGTCTTACACAGGGATTCAGGGCTCACAATGGAGTGGGCATGGATTAGGAAAATAATGCTCTCTGTGCATGGGAAATTCTTTTCTTCATCAAATTCCAGACTCTTAGTGGCCTGAATTCCAAGGAGGTACATTCATCCTGGGGCTGGCCATTGGGCATGTTGGGTCCCATGAATGGTTCCACTGTGGAGAATACCATGTTCAGAAACCTGGTGATGTTCCTTCCAGGGCCAATTCACCTGAAGAGAGATCACCATTCAGGCTCTCCACAGAACTTAATTTTCAAAAATAAAAATAGGATACCAATTAATGAATAATATAACAATACAGGTACCAATTAACCTTAAAGCATATATCAACATTATAAATATAAATAGCAAATAGCAAACATAAATCCCAGGAAGCCAAACCAACAAAATAAGAAACATCCATACTGTATTGAGGTCCAAATGATCAGAGATCTCCAAATCTATCAGGACCATTGTTCCCTTCTCCCAGCTGTGTAGGCCTCCAACAGTGACTCCAATGTACAAGTACAAGGCCCAGCTGCAGGCAGTGCCCCTTATGGACTAGTATCTTTTATTCTTCATACTGATACTTTGTAATTTCTCCACATGCAACAGGCCAATCTTGGCTTATCAGATTTTTTCTTCACAACTTCTATAACTTAACATAGCCCTTGTTATTTTTACTATGACTCTGATCAAGGCCCATTTAAGATTCAATTCTAGAGAGAAAGGGTTTATTTGCACTCACACTTTAACAGGCCCAGAAGCCAAAATTCTGGAAACATCTTGTTCCTTATAGAGCTGCGTGTTTAGGTGTCTTGTGACATTTCATCAGGAGTTCTCTGTCCACCAGTGACTTACTCCTAGAAAGCTTCACCTCTGTGGCTTTCATAACTTTCCAAGTAGCACTAGCTACTGGAAACCAAGTACTCAAAATGCCTGAGATAACTTGAACAAAACATCTGAGGTAGTTTGCATGAGAAATGTCCCTACAGTCTGGGCATGTGAGCACTACTATTTGGACTACTTAAGGAACCTAACATGGTAGAGCCATGGAGTTTGCAATAACAACAGAGTAACTAATACTGTGATTCAATCTCCCTCTACCCCTCTCTCTCTCTAAAATTTATTGGAATTACTTACAAGTTGCAAGTCCAACTAATCCAACAATGGGTGTTTGTGAACTGAGAGTCCCTGATCCAGGAGAGGCTTGTTCCACAAAGCTGGGTATCTCTGCTGGTTCAGTATATGTTGGAATCCCAAAGAAGTAAGAATGAATTCCATGGAAGAAATGGGCTTGTTAACAAGGTGAGGGAAAGAGAGCAATGAGCAAAAGCCTCCTTCTTTCATGTCCTTATATATTCTTCCTAAAGAAGGTGTGGCCAAAATTAAAGGTGTGTCTTCTTGTCTCCAGATCTAGATTAAAGATATGTGGCTTAACACTTAGAGATCATCATTAAAGATAGGTGTTTCACTGATCTTGATCCAGAACAAACCAAGCAAAAAAATAATTACTCACGAGTATGTCCTCCTTTTCTGGATTGTAGTTTATTCCAGATGCAGTCAAGTTGACAACCAAAAAAAAAAGCTATTACAGTGGTAGAACTCCATCACTGGGATTGTCCTTGACATTAAGGACATCAACTAGTGTAGCCTTCTCTATTAGCTCTCTCTTCTTTTTGATTTATTTTGAAGATGTGAAGTTTTCCACTTCCCTCTCAAGCCTAAGGACATTGGAAAACTGGAGTGTGTCACACAGTATATTATTGTGTCCAGTCAGGTTAATGTGAAATATTCAATGCAATTAGTCAATTGTCCACTTTGTTTGTTGTTGTCTTTTCCTTTGCTTTTTTTTATTTTTCAAAGACAGGGTTTCTCTGTGTAGCGTTGCTCCTTTCCTGGATCTCACTTGGTAGCCCTGGCTGGCCTGGAACTCACAAAGATCTGCCTGCCTCTGCCTCACCAGTGCTGGGATTAAAGCCACACACCACCACTGCCTGGTTTTCTTTTCATTTTTGGTTTTTGTTCTTCTTGTTGTTTTGTTTTGTTTTTGTTTCTTTTTTTTTTGAGAGAGGATTTTTAACTCCATCTGTAAACAAGGTTTGCCTTGAACTCCACAGAGATCTGGCTGCTTCTGCATTGAGTATGCTAGGATTACAGCCAAGAGCTGCCATCACCTGGCGTATTCTGTTTTATTTTGGACAATAAATACTAAACCAGCACTGGTACTCATCTCAAATTTCCTGCTGTTGCCTATAGTCATGGTGGATTGTGATTAGGCAGGGCTTTAAGGTAGGGAATGGTGGGTAGAATGTCCCTGTGAATTTTAGGCAGCCACCTTCTTTTCTTTCCTTGATCTTGGCCTCACCAATGCTTGCTAGTCTCTACCTTGTAGCCCAAATGAACTGCCACTGTCCTGTCCCACCCCACACCATTACCAGATGTGGGGTAACCAAGCAGTGCTGCCACAGCACATCAGCTCCAAGTTACCATCTGGCTGTGCATGTGAGGACCTGAACTATTTAGGGTTCACAAGGGGTTCTGCAATACCAACTCGTCCTTGTGCTCCAGCAGCTTATACATGGAGTAATTGTTGAGGTTGATGGACTCCAAGCACTGGATCTGTGGCCTGATGGCACCAGAGTTCATCAGCCTGCTTAGAACTCTGTGGTGATATTTTATTTGGGCACTTCAATGAATCTTATCTGGACACCAGAGGAAAAAAAATCAGCCAATATATTACACATAGAGGTCAGGTAGTGGTAGTACACACCTTTAATCCTAGCATTCAGGAGGCAGAGAATCATCTAGATCTCGGTGAGTTCAAGGATACAATGGGAACAGAGCCCTGTGTGGTGGCTCATGCCTTTATTCCCAGTGCTAGTTAACCAAAGAGATCTGGAGGTCTGTACAGACAGACAGGAAGTGATAGAGCTGGGTGGAAAGAGGAAGTGATGTAGTTGGAAGCAGTGAGGCAGTAAGGTGGCAGAGCACAGAAAGGCATATAGGCATGAATATACAGGAAGTAGCTCTCTCTTTGCCTGAGGATCTCCTAGACATCAGTGTGGCTGGCTCTTTTTTGCTTCTCTGACCTCTCAGTTTTGACCACAACATCTGGCTCAGGGTTTTTTATTAATAAAATCTTTTAGCAATTTATCTTACAAAACTCCCATCAGTCATGCAGGACTTCAGAACATTCCTTTAAGTTTTACAGGTTGATTTTCATTTCTTCCTTTGAAAAATCTGTTTAGGTTGTAACCAATTTTGAGATGGAGTATTTGTTTATTTGCCATCTAGTTATTGATTTCTTTATATATTGTGAATATTATCCCTCTGTTTTATGGGTAGTTAGTGAAAACCTTATATTTTTCTATAGGCTGACACTTTTGAGGACAGTGTCCTTTGCTATGCAGAAGCTTCTCAGTTTGATGAGGTCAATTTATTAATTCTTGATCTTAGTATGTACACTAAAAGTATTTTGTTCAGAAAGTTTTCATGTGCAATGGGTCCAAGGCTATTCTCCATTTTTATCTTCTATCAGGTTCTGTGTATCTGTTTTTATGGTGACTTCTTTTGTTTATTTCCAGTTGTGTTGTGTGCAGGTTGATCAATATGTGTCTATTTGGATTTTTCTTCTTGCAGCCATCTAGTTTGAACAGTAACATTAGTGGAAGATGTTGTATAATTTATAGTGTATGTTTCTGGATTCACTCTCAATAATCTGGTTGCCACAGGTGTTTGACTTTATGTCTTGGTCTTGAATATGATTACATAGTTCAGCCCATGTGCTTTGAGTTCACACCATGCTGTTTTTATGAATATAATTCTGTAGTACAACTAAAAATAAAAAAATAGTTGTATCTTTTACAATTATTTTATGAGTAAGGATAATTTCAGCAAACCTAGGTTTTTTGCTTTTCCATATGAAGCTGAAAATTGTCCTTTCAAGATCTGTGAGAAACTGCTTTGAACTTTAAGTGGGGGTTGTATTGAGTTTGCAAATTGCTTTTTGTGAGATTAAGTTTCATTATGTTAAACCTACTAGTCCATGAGCATGGGAGATCTTTCCATGTTCTGATATTTTCTCTGTTTTTCAGTCATACATGTCCTTCACTTTCTTGTTAGTTTTACTTTATATGATTTGAGGTTGTTGTGAATGGTATAGTTTCCCTGATTTTTTTCTCAATTGGATTTTCAAGTTTATATAGGAGGACTACTGATTTTTTTAGTTAATTTGTATGAGGCTTCTTCTATGTTGAAAGTGTGTATCAGCTGTAGGGTTTCTGAGTGGAAACTTGATGATCACTTATGTATCCCATGATATCATTGGAAAATAAAACTATTTTGACCTCTTCCTTTCTCATTATGTCCCCTTGATTTCTTAAAGCTGTCTTTTTGCTTTAGCTAAGATGTCAAGTATTTACTGAAGAGCTATGGAGAGATTGGAAAACCTTCTTATTACTGATTTTAGTAGAGTTATTTTGAATTACTCTCCATGTAAGTTGTTGTTGGTTTTCGACTTGCAGTAGCCTGTCTTTATTCAGTATAGGTAAGTCCCTGTCTCCCTAAACTGTTTAGGACTTTTATCATGAAGGGATGTTGGATTTATCAAAGGCCTTTTCCTGCACCTAATGAGATGAATATGTATTTATACCTTTCAATTTGTTTGTATGGTGGATCATTTTATTGATATATGTGTCTTGAATGATCATACATTTCTGAATGAAGGCTGTTAATCATGGTGATTATGGAGGATGATATATATATATATGAATTTGAATCATGTTCTTTTGGATTTTTCTGTTTTCTTAACTTAAATTGTTTTTTAATTATTTATTTATATAAAAATTTTTAATTTTATAAAATATATTTTTATTTTATTTATTTAAATATTATATTTATTAATTTATATAATAAATTTAATATAATATAATTTATTAGTATATTTATTTATAATTTAATTATATTATATTTTTGATTTTAATTTTAATATTATTATTTTTTAATTATAACATAATATAAATATATTTTATAATATAAATAATTATTATTACTTTTTATTATTATTTATATTATTTTATTAAATTATAATTAAAATATTTAAAATATATAATATATTAATAATTATTTTTTTATAATTTTATTTTATTTTTTATATTTAAATTTAATATACTTAAATATATAATATTATTTAAAAAAATTATTATTATTATAATTATAAATATTAATATTTAATAATTCTATTTATAAATAAAATAATAATTTTTAATTATAATGATTAATTATAAATTAATTAATTTTTATTTTTTATATTAAATTTTTAATTAATAATAATTATATAATATTTATATATAAATTAATTATTATATTATAAAATATTATTATTATATTTTATTTACTTAAAATTTATTAGTATAATATTTAATATTATTTATTATTTTAATATATATAATAATTTTTTTATTATATTTATTTATATAATTAATTTATATTTATTTTATAATTTATATATATATCTAAAATATATATTTTAATTATTATATTTATATATTTATTTTATTTTTAGTTATTTATATATTTTACTATATTTATTATTTTTTAATTATTAAATCTTTTTATATTAATAATTTTTTATACTTTATATTAAAATTATTTTTATATAGTATATTTTAATTTATTTTTAAATATAATATTTATTATATTAATTAATTTAATTTTATAATTTATAATAATTTTATTATTTATAAATTTATTTTAATATTATTAAATAATAATTATTATATTTTTATTATATATTTTATTTATATAATTTTTTAATTTAATTTATAATTAATTTATATATATATTAGTTTATATATTATTTATTATAAATAATTTAATATATATTTAATAAATTATTATTATTAATATAATAATTTTATATTTTTAATTTTATTTTTTAATTTATTATATTATAAATAATACTTTATATATATATATTTATATTAATATTTTAATTTATTAATATAAATTTTTTTTAATTATTATTATATATTTATTAATAATTAAATTATAAAAAAATTTATTTTAAATATATTAAATAATAATTTATTATATATATTTATTTATTTAAAATAAATTTATATAATATACTAATTCTATTATACATTTATTAATTTTTAATTATTTTATAATTATTTAATATATATTAAAATATTAATTAAATATATTATTAAATAATAAATATATATATATTATATATAATTTATTTTAATAATATATAATTTTATTTATTATAATATTATAATATATATAGTATTATATTTTATTATAATATTTTAATTTAATAAATATTAATAATTAAATTATATTTAAATATATAATATTTTTTTATAATTTATATTTTATTATTTATTTATTTTTAATTTAATATTATTATTATTTTTTATAATTCATATTTATTATTTATTTTTATATTATTTTATATATTTTATTTATATTTAATAATTTTATAAATATTATTTCATTTAATTATTAATTATATTAATAATTATATTTAATTACTTTATATTATTATAATTATAATTATATTATATTAAGGAATTGATAATTAATCTTATTTGTCATTTTTTTCTTGTATATTTTTTACAATCAATTTTTAACTTTTATTATTTTCCAATTTATATTAATATATGAACAGGAGAGTGGTCCAGCTTTGTGGAACAAGCCTCTCCTGGATTCAGGGACCCTCGGTTCGCAAACACCCATTGTTGGATTAGCTGGACTGCAGCCTGTAAGTAATTCCAATAAACTTGAGAGAGAGAGAGAGAGAGAGAGAGAGAGAGAGAGAGAGAGAGAGAGAGAGGGAGATTGAATCATTGTATTAGTTACTCTGTTGTTACTGAGAATTCCATGGCTCTACCACTTTAGGTTCCCCAAGTAGTCCAAATAGTGTTGCTCAAATGCCCACAATCTAGGGACATTTCCCATGCAAACTACCTCAGTTGTTTTGTTCACGTTATATCATGCCTTTTGCGCACTTAGTGTCCAGTAGCTAGTGCTACTTTGAAACTTGGGGAAGCCAAAGAGGTGAAGCTTTCTAGGAGTAAGTCAATGGTGGATAGAGAACTCCTAATGCAATGTGACAAGAAACCTAACAACACAGCTCTATAAGGAACAAGATGTTCCCAGACTTTTGGCTTCTAGGCCTGATTGTGTGGGAATGAAAATAAACTCTTTGTCTATAGACAGGATTCTTAAGTGGGACTCCATCACAGCCATGCTAAATATAACAAGGGCTATATTAAGATATAGAAGTTGTGAATAAACAATCTGACAAGCCATGATTGGTTGGTTGCTTGTGGAGAAATTACAAAGTGTCAGGAAGAAGAAAACTACATACAAGTCCATAAGGGGCACTGCCTGCAGCTGGGCCTTGTCCTTGTACATTGGAGTCACTGTTGGAAGCCTACACAGCAGGGAGAGTGGAACAAAGATCTTGATAGATTTACAGTTCACTAATCAACTGGATATCAATACAGTGAGCATGTTTCCAATTTTGTTGGTTTTGCTTCCCGGGATTTATGTTTGCTGTTTAATATTTATATTTATAATATTGGTTTATGTTCTAGGGTTAATTTGTACCTGTATTGTCCCATTCTTCATTAGTTGTTATCTTATTTTTATTTTTGAAAATTAAGTCTTTTATTTCCAATTCTATTCTGTTGCTATGTGGTTAAACATATTTAAGTATATCCCACACCTACTCAATTAGATTAAACCATGCGGGTGATATATTGTGTCCCCTAATAAAAATTGCTTGAAGATCAAAGAAGAGAAAAATCTACCAATTAAAAAAGAGACCAGACAGTGGTGGCACACACCTTTACTCCCTGCACTCTGGTGGCAGAGATCTGTCTGGTTCTCTGTGGGTGCAAAGCCACTGTGGACTTCATGAGAATGAGTCAGTCTAGGAGAGAAACAGAACCAGGAAGTAGTGGCACACACCTTTAATCCAGAATTTGGGAATAGCACACATTTAATCCCAGCACTGGAGATCTCATGCCTTTGCTCAGGAAGCACCTATGTCTTTAATTCCAGCACTAGGAAGGAAGTGATAGCTGGGAAGAGAATGGATAGAAGGCATGAGGAGACAGGATCTAAAGCTTTTCAGGATGAGGCATCTTAGAGGTAAAGACTTGGCAGTGGCTTGTTACTTTGTCTCTTTGATATTTCTCAGCATTTAGCCCACAATATGGCTCCGGGACATTGTTAAAAGACCTACTAGATTTGGTACTACAAAACATTTCCATATATGCCTGTGCTTTACCTTGATCATATTTCCCTGCACTATTTCAGTACCCCTACCACAGTTTTGTGACTGACACTATGACTTTTCCAAAGCTCAGCCTCCTCCTTCCTCATGACCAAAAGAAGACAAAGCATATTCTATTTCTGTTTGTGGACCTGCTTTGTCTCATGTAAAACTACATCTAGTTTTAGCTTATTGTTTATAACACAACAGAACACTAGCCATGCTACTGAGTGTGAAACTTTCTCCACAGACTCCTTATTCAGTAAGAAGTTTACAAATTAGATTGTTACTAATTTTACTTCTATTTTTTTTTTCTTTTTTTTTTTTACGAAGCTGAGGACTGAACCCAGAGCCTTGTGCTTCATTTTCCAATCAATATTCTTCAGGAAGAAGCTGTTCGTACTTTTTTTTGTTTATTGAGCTTATTTAGTTGTATGCTCAGGGTAATACCAGCATTGAGATCATTGTATTTTTTTCAATTTTTTTTATTAGGCGACACAATTACTTAGCTTTCTTTTCATGAGTCTTTTTTGTAATTTGGTGTTTGCCTTAATTGGGGTTTCTGTTGCTGCAAACACACACACACACACACACACACACACACACACACACACACACACACACACACACACACTAAAAAAGAAAAAACAAAAAAACTTAACCAAACAACAAACAAACAGACAAACAAAAAACCACCAGAAAAATAAAGTTGCAAAGGAAAAGGTTTATTCAGCTTATACTTCCAAGATTATTGTTCAGCTCCTGGAGGCAGGAGCTGATGCATAGGTCATAGAAGGGTGCTACATACTTGATATTTACCCCAGGCTTACTTAGCCACTTTTAATAGAACCCAACCTTGAGTCTGAACCCTGTCTAATCATCATTGAACAATTACTTACAGTCCCCACCCAAAACAGGATAACAATATGTCAGCTCCAGGAAATTGAATAGCTGGGCAACATAAAAGAACATGAACCACCTGCAACTAAGGAACTCCTTCCTAGGGTCGTGGAGGCCATGTGCACCATGGGATATACCTGTGAAGACATTGTATCAAGCATAAAACACAGGCAACCAAGTAATTTAACAGCAACCTTCAATATCCTCAAATACAAACTGATTTGTGGGGACAGCCATCAGCAGAATCAGAAGCCCTGGTTAAAAGGAAGTCATATAGGTTCTCCTCACCTCCTTCTCCCCTTGAACAGGAGAGCCAGTATCCCAGCCTTCCCACCAAGTACAGGAGAAGGGAAGGGACATTTTCATGAGGAGGGTGTGGAAGGAAGAGGTAGGAGATGCCAAAGCTACAAAATGCTCAACAGTAACTCATGCCAGAAAATAAAGCCCTGTACAGATGGAATTGCCTCCCAAGGAGATGTCCGGATGGCTAAGGTCATCAACAGTACTCCAGCACACATTGCAATCAAGATGAATTCTCTGGAGAGCCTGCCTAGTGATCTCTCCTCAGGTAAATCAGCCCCAGATGGAACATGCACCAGGTTTCTGAACTCGGACTTCTCCACAGAGGAACCATGCATGGTACCCAACATGCCCAATGACCAGCACCAGGTTCAACATACATCCTTGGGATCCAGGCCACTAAGAGGCTGGAAGCTGATGAAAAAGAGAATTTCCCATGTACTGAGAGCACTGTATTCTTGCAACAGGCCCACTGCATTGTGAGCCCTGTATCCCTGTGTAAGATACAAAGAAATGAGAGGACTGTTCAGTGCATAAGAGGCCCAGTTCTTTGGCCACCAAGATGTTCTCCTCTATTGAATTTTCATTATGTTATTTTAATAAATATTATTTTGTAAATCACAAATATACTATTTCAGAGGGCACCTGCCATGTATATTTCTTCTACTGTCAAAGCCACACAAACACACAAACACACAATTACACATATGAATGCATGAATACATACAACTTGCTATCAGTGCCTTCTAGCTATACAACCATAAATTCTAAGCCTTCCACATTGCTAACATTCAGGACTTGGCCAGAACCATATTTTCTACAAACAAAGCCCCACATATGCTTATAGGTCTGTGTACCTGGTCTTGCGAGGTATTCCCCCCCCACTGTCATAGCAAAAAACCATTCTCTATCTTCTCTTTCTCCCACTTTCTCTAGATACACACACACACACACACACACACACACACACACACACACACACACACACATACACAATTAATAAATGTAGATTGCAAGAGTCATTAGGATGCCCTGCCTTAAAAGAGAGTGCCATACATACTTAATTGACAGTCCCTGCTAGCTAGCCTCTTTCCTATAGTAAGAGCACAACATATGCATACAAGTCTACATATATGTCCTGGTACATAACCCTTCTCCATCAATTTTAGGCCTTTATATATTCTCAATCAGTTGTTACAACCTACTGAAAGGATAATAAACGGTGGTGGTTGCAGTGCTGTTTACATCATGGAAAAGGTCACAGTCACAAGAAACCAAGTGCTCATGTTTAGATCTTTATTAGGAGGGAAAAGGGGTTGGGGAAAGGGGGCCAGGTCTGGTGAGAGAGGAAGATACTTCCAGGGAGGGAGCAGCACATATCAGGGAAGAGAGAGATAGGATGGGGTCCATGTCTGCCAGGTTTGAAGCATCAGATTGTGTGAACACAATGAGATTACATAGTTGCCATTGCCTGCTAATGACTTCAGATGCAAGACCCGGAGGAGAGAGTGCAGGATCCTAACACCTGCTATATAAATCCCTGCCTGACCATCATAGCCACCATATTCATACAAAGGAAGTGTCATGTTGTGATATCTTTCTGTCCAATTAAGTTCCACATAAACCTGCATGTCTAGGTTGATGTCAGGCACTGCACAAAAGCCTAACTCTCATAGCCAAAGAACAACTATCACATGATGGGGTAGCTGTCAGGTCCTACTGTGCTTACCCTCTCCAATAGCTACAGCCCTCACACACAGGTATGTTTCAGCTCCTGCAAGGTACAAACTTTCCTATAACAAACCCAAACAGAAACAGATGATAATTAACACACAGCATGCCATCTGTGTTAGGGTTTCTATTGCTGTTGAAGAGACAACATGACCACTTACAAAGAAAACATATAATTCAGTGGCTTTAGTTTCAGAGCTCCAGTGTAGCATCATCATGAAAAGACATGATGACCTGCATGCAGACATGACCCTGAAGAAGGACCTGAGAGTGAATAAGGAGCTACTACTTGATCTTGCAGACAGCAGGAAGTGGTCTGAGACACTGGGCATAGCTTCACCACATATGCAACCTTAAAGCCTACCTCAGTAGAGACACACTTCCTCTAAGGTGGATACACTTTCTCCAACAAAGCCATACCTCCTAATAATGCCACTCCCCAGGAACTTATGGAGGCTATTTTAGCTCAAACAAACACATTTCTCTCTTTGCAACCCAATACATTATAGCAATAGCATATTGCAGAGTTCCTTTAGTCCAACTTCAGAAATCCACACATTTTATCACAATCTCAAAAAAATGTTTAATGTCCAAAATTCCAAGTCTCTTCTGAGATTCATGTAATCTTTTAACTGTAATCCCATATAAAATCAAAATCAAGAAACAGACCATATACAGGATACACAATACAGTCCAAAATACAGGACAGGGAGAAATTTGAGGAAATACTAGACCAAAGAAGATGAAAAAACAGTTGGGCAAACTCCAAATTCTGCATCCTCCAGCCTGATGCCAAATTGTTCTTCAGATATCAAAGTCCTTTCAGCTCTGCTTACAGCTACATACTTCTTTCTCTTAGGCTGGTTCTTCTCCTAATAAGCCACTGTCCTTTGCAGGTTTCACACCTCCACAGGTGTGGGAACTCAAACATCTTGGGGTATTCTAGCCAATCCAGGCTTCACATTCATAGCTTCATGGAATGACCTCTATATGCCTCAATTCAGACACACCCCTGACACATGACTTGCTTTAAAGGCTTTGCTTAGTTGGGGAGGGAATATTCCTTAATGTCTGTCTTCTATATTTGACCCTTTCCTCAAGTACATCATAACCAGGTTTCTGTTTTCCCTGGTTTCCTTCACTACCTGTGCTTGGATGCTATGGAATAAACTCTGTATACAGGGATGGTATAAGACTCAAAGTTCCAACAACTTCTGCCTCTCCAGAGTTGGGATTAATGTCCTGGACCACTATTCATGTTTCTAAGATTTAATTTAATTTCCTTTCACAAGTTAAGAACTTAAATGTGTGGGGTCTTGCCCTGAGGTCACCACTCCTTTTTTTGAATTTTTTGACCTGTTTATTCTCTTAAACGTGAGTTCGAGTGGGAAAGCAATGAAAATGGTACTATGATAGACGGAGATATCATGAAGATAGAGAGAAACCCAGTGCTAGGGAAGATGCCAGGAATCCCCAAGGATGATCCCACCTTGGACTACTAGAAATAGTGGGAGGGCACCTGAAGTAAACTAGGTTGCCTCAGTGATCAGACAGGTGAATACCCTAGCTGTCAATCACAGAGCTCCTTTGCAATGACTGATGGAAGGAGATGCAGAGATACAAGATCAAACACCAGGCAGAGCTCCAGAAGTCCAGACAACGAGAGACAAGAGAGATTTTATGAACATGTGCATCAGGATCATGATGGGGAAACCTGCATGGACAAGCAAACCAAACTAGTGGGAAGTCATGAAAGTTGGATCAATGGCTTTGGAGTCTGCATGAGACTGGACCAGGGCTCTGCATGACAAGACATTATGTAGCCTGATCTGCTTAGCCTCCCTGTCCCCCAACCCCTGATGGTAGGATCAAAATCCATCATTGGTGCATAGCAGGGATTTTGAGTTCAACTGCCTATTATGGGACAACACATGCAACCTTGAGGCAGGGGGAGGGTCTTGGAAACAGTAAAATCCAAAAGAACATGATTCAGATTCATATATATATATTTATCATCCTCCATGATCAACAGCCTTCATTCAGAAATGTATGATCATTCAAGACACATATATCAATAAAATGATCCACCATACAAACAAATTGAAAGGTATAAATAC
>NW_023411341.1:0-48905 GCF_903995425.1 Onychomys torridus
CCCAATCAAACAAATGTAGCAGAATATTAGAGACAGAGAATGTTTTCCCCTTTACCTAGGTCATCCTCTGTAGGGTCAGCTTTAAAAATGTACACCTTGATAATTTCAGGACAGGTGTCATCCAATCTATAAGGATCAGTTTCTGGCTCTGCATGCATGGTAATGTCAGTGGAACCTGCATGATCTGTTTTGCCAGCATCATCCACTAAATAGACAGGAAGTGCATTATAAAACTTCACAGCAGATATAGAAACAAAATGCAGCTGCTTTTTTCTTTTTGAATCAGAGTGGAGGCAGGGTGGACTAGCTTGCTCAGCATTTGATAAAAGTACTTGCTCTCCATGTCTGACAGCCTGCATTTCATCCTCAAAACCAATAATAGGAGAGAACTGACTTCTGAAAAGTTGTCTTCTAATCTCTACCTCTGTAATGGAACAAGCATACTTTCTCACTCCCACCTCACATACACACAATAATAAGTAAATTTACAAAGAAAATACTTTATACATGGAACTAGAGATATGATTAAAATCACTTGCTGTTGTTAGAGAGGATCAAAGTCTGGTTCCCAGTACCCAAATAGGCAACTCACAGTCACCAGTTTCTTTGATTCCAGAGGATGCCCTCTTTCTTTTGTCTACACACACACACACACACACACACACACACACACACACACAGAGAGAGAGAGAGAGAGAGAGAGAGAGAGAGAGAGAGAGAGAGAGAGAGAAAATGTGGATCTGACTACAAACTTCGAGCTTCCCTGGGCACCACATACAAGGTGTACAGACAAACATATAGGCAAAGCACCCACATACATAAGCTAGAAATTTTTAAAAATTGCCACAGTTTTTTAAAAAACAAAACCAAATCAAACCAAACAAAAAGAAATGTGCAGTGCTGATGAAGGAATTCAGGTTTTGTGCTTAGTGCACAAGCACTATAAAACTTAGACATATACCTAGACATTTCTTCAACTTTGCTTAAACAATGGAAAGAAACTGGTGAGATGTGACATATCTTATTTAAGAACAAAGCCTTAAAGTGAAAAAATCATACACTTAAAATTAGATCACTTCAACTGTTGAATGAAGATACACTATGCTGTGTGTATTTTCATACAAGGACAGAAAAATGTGAGAGTAAAGAAAACAATGAAATAACATTTACAATATTTGTAATGAAAACACCTTACTACAATAGTGATCATTCTAATAAATGGCAAATATTATTCATTTCCCAATGTCTTGCTTTCATCCTAGCATAGGAAGATACCATAATCACACACCTACATGTTTACTAAAAGTTTTGTTTTAATGCTGTGCTGGATAGTTTTGTATCAATTCAACACAAGCTACTGGGAAACTTTAAGAAAACACTTCCACAAGACTGGGATTTGCACAGGTCTGTAAGCATTTTATTACTTAGTAATGATAGGGGAGGGTACAGCCCATGGTAGGTGGACCATTGCTGTTCCAGTTGGTCCAGGGTAAAAGAGCAAGCTGAGCAAGCCTTGAGAGACAAGCTAGTAAGCAGAACTCTTCCATGGCTTCTGCATCAGCTCCAGCCTCCAGGTTCCTGTCCTGTTTGAGTTCTGTCCTGACTTCCTTAAACGATGAACAATGGTATGGAAGTATAAGCCAAATAAACCCTTTCTTCCCCAAGTACTTTGTTTACACTGCAGTAAAAACCCTAACCCAGACAAATAACCCACAATTATATACTATTAACACTAATTTTGTCTAAAACAGTAACAAAAGTGTAAATGGCCTTATATTAAACTATATGAGCAAAAACTAATACAAAAAGTGATAGCCCCAGACAGCTTATAAAATACAACAGTTTTATGTTTTTTTAAAGGGCCTAAATCCTAGGAAATTAAAGAGAAACAAGGTGAAGAAGTAGCTCAAGAAAGAATAGCCCAAACCTACAAATGTGATTTATATAAAAACCATAAAATTCTAAGTTAAAGGTCCCAAATGTAGAGACAACATAATTCTCCAGCTGAAAATAAAAAATAAGTTGTCTTCAGTTTTTGAAATGGTATGTCACTCTGTAACCATAGCTGGACTTTCTTCCCTTCACATCCTTAGTGATGGCAGACAGGTGGATTCTTAAGTTTAATGCCTAGCTAACATAACTGATCATCTTCAGTTACACTGAAAGACTTGGTCTCAAAAACCAGACGCAGATAACAATCAAGGAGAGAAACTCTTAATCTCTGGCTCCCACACTCCAGGTTATGGCTATTCTTGTGCACCAGAATATACATACACAGACAAATATGTATATTCACTTATAAGACAACACAGAAAAACATTGCCTTGATAATTCAAGCATGGTGGCACACACTTAAAATTAAAGTACTTAAAAGTGTCAGACAGGAGAATCCCAAGTTCAAGCTCAGCATAGAGGGATAGGGTGTAGTGAGATCCCATCTAAAATGAAACCAAAAAAAAAAAAAAAGCAGAAACAAAAAAAATTTGATAATCGTAGTTCAAGACTTACAGGAAATCAAAAGATAGTCCTCACAGTTGATTTTGGTGTCATCTTGTTGGTCCTAAGACATCCCACTGGAATCTAAGACTGCTTCAGAAGCACAATCTGCTACTAATATTTCTGAAATGTCAGCTGTCAGAGGATCACTGATGACTTCAGCTTCTACTATGCTATCATGAATCATGTGCTCAATATGTTCCATGTCAGACACATGTATAGCCTCACTCATCAACACATGTTCAGGCATAGTCAATGAGGTTGGTGCAATATTAGAAGCTAAAATGTCTGGAATTGGGAACTATGCTAAAGGTACTTCTTCAGGTATTTCTAAATCAAGAACTGGCTCAGGAATGATAACATTATCACATATATCTGTTTCCTCTAAAATATGTGAACAATGAACATCTTCAATGACAACATTTTCAATAGCATCTTGGATTATAATTGACTCTGGATCATCAGGAATAAAATTGTGGACTGTTACATCTGAATTAGATAAAAAACCAGTTTCTTGTACTTCCACAATAATCTGATCACCATCCATGTGTACTGTATCAGCTCCTTAAAATTAAAATTAAAAAGAGAATTTTCAGGTAAGCATACATATCTGAAAGTAAATATTTTTACATTTCTATTGAGAAAAGTGGACTATTATCACAGAGATAGACGTTGGGTTATTTAACAAAAATAAATTAACAAAAGACCTTAAAAAACTGACCTTCATCAAGAAAAAAGCAACAAAGCTAGAACAACCAGTCTTTGGATAGTCACAGAATAAAAATATTTAGGAAAGGAAATTTAAAGTATCGCCATATACTTATTTTGTTACCATGTTAAATGAAATGTTATGGTTAAATGAAACAAGCAAGCAATACAAATTAGAAAGCAAAACTTTTCTCATTTCATTTCTCCTTACCATATTTTATTACTGAAAAAAAACACTTAATTTTTACCCTCTTTGTTTCTTATAATTTATATTTTTCCAACTTGTCCTTGTGAAATAACTTCTATATCCTAGTCTGTGATACTGACAATGACGAAGTCATCCTTTGTGAAACTAAGATAAAACAGTCAATGTATTAATGAAAAGTGAGGTAAAGTCCACAGTTAAGAACAACAGACAGTTGATGGAAAAAGATATCTGATTGGGTAATTGAATGAATGAAACTTCCGTGGTATTTCAGGAATGAGATGTTGAATACAGCAGATGGGGACACAAACCAATATGCAGCTAGGTATAAGCTGCATACCAGCATAGCTGCATTCCCTTTAAATTTTTCTTCTCAGGACCCAATTTTCCAGACCCCAGTTCCTTAGAATATTAAATTACTATCTAATTTCATCCTCTAGTTAAGGAATGAAAGTAAAAAGAATGAGTCATTGAAAACCTATTGAGATTAAAATGACTTAACCAATATCACAAAATTGGCATATTATGATGACAATCAGTAAATTTTGTTCAAATTGAAAGTCACAGATGGGAACAGAATTCATATTGATGGCAAAAATTGATGTATAAAACAAAAAAGTAACATCATAAATCAGCTATCATGATGCTAAATGCCATCAAATGAATGATGTTTAATCCAGGTCCCCACATTTGGTTTTTCTATAAATTAGAAGTGTCATGATAGGATAAAAAATTCTCATATGGTAAAGATCTGATAAACAACATATACATAGATCCCAAGAAATCAGATAAATAAAACAAAAATTGTCAACTGATAAAGGTCTAACTTTAAAAATATCCATACTGAAAACAGGAGATGTAATAAAACAAAAATTCTCACCTGATAATGGTCTAATGTTCAAAATATTCTGACTGAACACAAGAAATTCAATAAAACAAAAATTTTCAAATGATAAATCTATGATGTCCAAAATATACATATTAAACAAAAGAAATCAGATAAATAAAACAAAAAATCTCAAATGCTGAAGGTGAGAGGCTAAAGTGCCAAAGACATAACCCAGAATTTCCTGGGTGTGCCTGCTGCCCTGCCCTTGATTTGCACTCTGTTCCTCAGACCTGCATTCTAAACCTGTACCTGTGGTTATTTCAGTTCCTAGCCCAAGACCTTATTCTCATTGGATAACCTTGGCAGTAGCTCAAAAGGGCCTGTTATATGTCCTTGGAGAAGGACAAAATCAAAGTGACTTTTCACATCTGATAAGGTCTATTTACTTTTTTGTCAAAGATCTGTTTACAGAAATCTTAAAGAAGAGGCACAGAAGTTAAAGGGACACCGAGAAATTTTCACGGGGATGTGTGTACATCAGCCCTGGAGTTAATATTCAAACTAAGGTAATTAGTGCACACATTGCCAGTCATTACTTACACCCCTTCATACCTGCAATTTAAGGTGCTATTTTGCCCTCAGCTTTAGGGAGTTTCTTCTGACCTTCACAGAAGGACATAGCAAAAGATTGAAATTCATAGTTAAGGCCCAAGTCATTCCCCATATCTGAAAAGTTTAGTGGTCAGGAATTTCAAAGAAAAATACATTCATTGAAGTGAAGCTTGTTGTATAAAACACATTAGAAGAATTTAGCATAGCACTTGATATGGCAAGACAATATCAGGGGACATTTGTTGACAGGGTGAAGAAGTTTGTGAGTCTATGGGAGTCTTAGTGTCTTTGAAAAACTTTAACAGGGAAACACAGGTTGGGTTTAGAAAGAAGTAGTTATAGGGATTCACTATGAACCCCCCATATTGTGCATGCCTAGCAGACCTAGAAACTTTCGCCTAGCCATTTCCAGGCCAAAATAAACATTTCTGGGTAAAAATAGCAATTTCCAGGTCAAAATGGACATATCTAGGTCAATACTTCTCACATGACCAGGATCCTATGGCTTTGCATGGTTGCATGAAGTGCATAGCGCAACCATGTGATCTATGCATATGCATGGAATAGCCACATGGGCATGCTTATGCAGGTGCGACCCAGCCTTTATAAGTGGGTGCCATGTTCCCAACACCTTCTTTATTCACTTGTGTTTTCCACAGGCCTCTCACATCTTTCTTTCCTGTCTTAATAAAACTCTTGTTAGTGGATTCTGTTGTATATCTTGACATTTCTTTGCAGGGTAAGAGTGCTGTCAAATAATGAACAAGTAGGATCTCTTCTTCTGAGACAGATATGGTGCTGTTGAGCCTTTCATGAAATACACATCTCACTGACTTGTGAAAACCTCTCTGTCATAGAGAGCTTTCTTAACATCTTTATTACATTGAGTTACCAGGCACAGCAACTTAGAATGGGAAAAATTGATCATAGTCCACAATTCCAGGTAAGAGTTCCATTTTGGAGAAATCAAGGTAGGAACTCTGCTAATCATATCACATCCACATCCAAGAGCAGAGATAAACAAATGCACCCATGCTGCCTGTTTGTGTATGATTATGCTCTATGTTCTTCATACTTACACAGTACAGGTTACAGACAATGAAATGATTTTGCCCATTTTAGGGAGTCTTATCTCAATTAAAAATTAACAAAATCCTACAGACACATGTTCAAAGTAAATCTGATCTATATAATTTCTCACTGTGGGTCCCTCCTCCCAGGTGACTAGTTTAATTCAGTCTGATAATAAAAATTAAGAATGACATTGCCCCAGCATCACTGTAAGGATTTGTGGAGATTTCTGTCTGCATTCAGAAGTGTGGTCCTCAACCTGTGGGTCACCATCACATTGGGGGTCGCACATTAGATATCCTGCACATCAAATATTTGAATTATGATTCATAACAGTAGCAAACATAAAATTAAGAATCAATCAAACAATTAGGGTTCATCATAACAATAGTAACTAGTGTTAATACAATTTAAAGGGTCAGACTATTGGACAAATTAAGAACAAATAATCTGGACTGTCCAGTGGAACCATTTCGTCTATGTTCCTGTATATGAAGGGGCTTGCAAAGGATTTTCCTGAATATCCTTTGCTTTATAGGAAACTCATGTTCTGTGTGGAAGGCTCCAGCTGTCTGGACACCTTTACTACCCAGTAACAGCAGAACACTTTGAGCTACTCAACAGTGAGTACAACAACCACAACACACATGCTGATGACACAGATTTTAGTCACACTGAGATGTATGACTATATCAGACTCCTATGTGCACTTGTTCCTAGGCTATTGCAGCCTCTTCCTCTAGCATAACTCTGCCCAGCTGTTTCCTGTAGACTCTTTAACAGGAAATTAACAATTGTCCTTCTCAGTCAGCATTAAGTCTTTAATGTCTTGTGACTAAGGAGATAAGGAGATGCAGGAATTTATGAAGAACTGTTGCATATATAAATTTCTATGATATTTTTACCTTGTGTACATAAAATTTCAATAGGAGATTAACATTCAGCTCCATGCATGGAAAGAACTAAAGGATGTCCAATCAATTACAGAGAGATCTCTGGCTTTGGATGTAGTGGGTGCTGAAGGGCTTCCCTTGTATCCCAGTCGAGGCTCCTTCAAAGGTCAGCTTGACTTCTAGTGTATTATGAGGAAAGCACATTATCAGGGAAGCAATGTCAGTTCCCATGACATCTGCAGCTCTTCCCTGGACATTCTATTGTATCCTGGAGAGACCTGGGATCCTCTGTGATGTCACCTATGATGTGGCAATACCAATTGCCTTTGGAAAATTTATTCAATGTTTTCACCGTATACTGATGAACATGTTGGCATACTGAAGAGTCTAATTCAGAAAGAGAATGGAGAGGGTAGAGAGAACAGAGAGTGGCAGATGAAAGCTGACCTTCAGCCTCAGAGTAAAACATCAAGAAAGAAATGGTCAAGATAATTGTGAAATGAGTTCTGTGGAGGAAAAGAGAAGCTTCTTGGAGGAAGTGGTCTTGAACTGAATCTTCCAATAATGAGTCACAGAAAGCTGGAGGCTCTAGGAACCAACAGAACATCCCTGTGTGTCATGGCACTTGAAATTCAAGGGTTCCATGATATTAATTGTTTTCCCTCAGAGGTTAGGAACTGGTAAGGCCAAAGCTTTATGCTGGGAACTCTTTGCTTTTGTTGCTTTTGGAGGATAGGCACTGAGGAATGCACATGAGACCAACATGAAATCAGGAGGGATTAATGAGGTGTGCCCCTTGCAAGTCTGAACATCACTGTAGTTCAACCACACTGGCTAACTTTAGGTACTTCCCAGCTGCTTTGTGAGTCCTGAGTTGTTAGTGAGGTGACTTGTTGAGTCTGGTGACCATGTTCTGCCCTTATATGTCTTCTCCATCAATAGTTATTTGGTTAGAGAAACCTGTCCCAATATTTGGGCAACCTCTAAATGACTGGAGTGATTGTAAACTAAGGCAATTTTTTCTGACTCTCTCTCCTTGGTTTCTTGGTGTATGTGCTATGACAGAGAGAACCAAATAGCTAAGATAATCACTTCCCTTCAAATAGAGAAGACAGCTGAGTTCCCCAGAGTGGGCATCTGAATCATGGGACAAAATAATTTGTGGTGTCACTGAGTCATTGTTAAACAAACTTTTTCAAACATTTGATTAGTACTCAGGGTGGTCTGTACATCCACTTTGCATTGTCGTACTGCAAGGTAATTTGTGTACATCTACCCACAAAGAGCACCAGGGAGCCACCATCCCACCAAACCTTCCTCACCAAGATGCATTTGAAGCAGAAGGTGCAGAGACTGAACAATCAGCTACAGGAAATGACCATTGAAAGAAATTAACAAAAGCATTGTACGAGGAACAAAGCTGCACCTTGTGAGCAGAGTTGTGTTCTCCAGTAGTGGGAGTCTGGGTTCTGCAGCTGGGTGGAGGCTGGGACCAGAGAAGCAGTGTGGTAGACTGTCTTTGGACATTGGCTGACTCTCTTTTCCATGTCTCATGAGATCCTTTCTCTGCCAGTGGGCTTACTGTCCAGTGAGGATGTTGTAGTCTCCCCCATGTTTGAATCAACAGTTGAAGGTCTGAGGTCTGTGATCTGAAAGGACCTTTTGTCAGATTGCTCTGTAATCACCTCTCTGGAGGACAAACAGGCTCCATTTGAGGACACTGCGGAGAGAGTGAAAGTTTACCTTACAATTGGACCCTTCTTAACTTCTAACTTGAATCAACAAGAAGAGCAGGGCTGTGTCCATATTGAGACTACAGAAACTCTTATGCTGCAAGAGCCCAAGGACTCCTTTGCCTTGAAGAGCAATGAGAGTAGAATTGGTCAGGTTACCCACAAATTTACCTTTTCCCAGATATTTGGTCCAGAAGTGGGAAAAGCATTCTTCTTCAACCTGACAGTGAAGGAGATGGTAAAGGATGTACTAAAAGGGCAGAACTGGCTCATATACACATATGGAGTCATCAACTCAAGGAAAACCTACACAATTCCAGGTGCTACTAAGGATGGGGGATCCTTCCCCGGTCTGTGGCTCTCATCTTTAATAGTCTCCAAGGCCAACTTTATCCCACTCCTTATCTGAAGTCCTTGCTCTCCAGTGAGTTAATCTGGTTAGACAGCAAGCAGATACACCATGAGGAAATGAGGAAGCTGTCCTTGAAAACTGGAGGTATCCAAGAGGAGGAGCTGTCCACCTCCTTGAAGAAACGTGTCCATCTAGACAGTCGGATAGTTGTCAGCACCAGCTCTGACAGTGGCATTGCTGGGCTGTCTTCGAACAGTCAGCTCACCAGCGGTAGCCAGCTGGATGAAACAGTACTTCATGGGCACAACCAAATACTGCCCCAGTAAGTGTCCCAGCAGACATACATTTCTCTGTCTGGATCTCCTTCTTTGTGATCTACAATGAATTGCTTTATGACCTGTTAGAACCAGCTAGTCATCAGCATAATAGACAGACACTGTGGCTGTGCAAGGATCAAAACAACAATCCTTATGTGAAAGACCTCAACTGGATTCATGTTCAAGATGTTGAGGAAGCCTGGAAACTCTTGAAAGTGGGCCATCAGAACCAGTTTTGCCAGTACCCACCAGAACCAGAACTCTAGCATTTTCTCAATCAGAATCTTGCACCTTCAAGGAGAAGGGGATATAGTGCCCAAGATCAGTGAACTGCCACTCTGTGACTTGGCTAGCTCAGAGCGCTGCATAGATCAATAGAATGGTGAATGGTTAAAGGAAGCAGGAAACATTAACACTTCTCTGCATACCCTGGGCTGCTGTATTGCTGCCCTTAGACAAAATCAGCAGAACAGGTCAAAGCAGAAGCTGATTCCTTTCCATGACAGCAAGTTGACTCATGTGTTCCAAGGCTTCTTCACAGGTCGAAGCAATTCTTGTATGATTATCCATGTGGATCCCTGTGCCTCTACCTATGATGAGACTCTTCATGTGGCCAAGTTCTCAGCTCTTGCGAGCTAGTTTGTACATGCCCCACCTATGCAATTGGGAATCCCATCCCTGCATTCATTCATCAAGGAGCATAGTCTTCAGTTAAGTCCTGGCTTAAAGAAAGAGTGCACAGCTGACTTGGGCCTTGATGACCATCCTGAAAATGAAGCTTACATCTCAATGTATGGCAAGGAGGAGCTCCTGCAGGTGGTGGAAGCCATCAAACACTGCATTTGAAAGAAAGACAAGAGAAGCTGCAGTTGGAGAGGCAGCTCTGTGAGGAAATTTGCAATGAGATGATAGAGCAGATACAGCAGCAGGATCAGTGGTGCAGTGAGCATTTGGACAACCAGAAGGAACTGTTGGAGGAGATGTATGAAGAGAAGCTAAAGATCCTGAAGGAATCACTGACAAGTTTCTACTAAGAAGAGATTCAGGAACGGGATGGAAAAATAGAAGTGCTAGAAACTCTCTTGCAGAAAGCCAAACAGCACCCAGTGGCTCAACAGTCAGGGTCTGGACTGTCCCTAGTATGGTGGTCACTTTCACAGAGGAGAGCATGAAGAATAGGTACTCTTTCTTTCAAACCCTGTGGTTTCAATCTCAGGCCCTCTCTGTCATCATAAATTAATTTTATATAAGGTTTGTGTTTCTGGTAGGCTGTATCTTCAGGGTATGCCTTTGCCCCAAATCATGTCTCTGAATTCTTCCCAAAAGCAGAACCTCAAATGTGGACAGGAATGACATGAGGACAAAGACTATTCTGCTTTCTCTAAATAGAAACAAAAACAGAGACTGTGGCATGATTCATAGTACTTGGGAATTGAGGCAGTAGTATGTAAGTTCCCAGCATGCATGTGAAGAGATTCTATCAAGTGCTGGCTAGTGTAAGATCATGAGTCATAGTACTTGGGAATTGAGGCAGTAGTATGTGAGTTCTCAGCATGCATGTGAAGAGATTCTATCAAGTGCTGGCTATTGTAAGATGTTAGCTGCTGTGATTCTGAGTTGTTTTTGTTTTTTGTTACTTGCTTAGAAAGGCCTTGTGTGTTTAATTCTCCAAGCAGCTGTTGGAGAGGCCTGGTCACACATCTAAATGTGTGGATACAGGGACTGAAACTGTTCCCTGCTCCCTTTGTTCCTCTCTGAGATGACAAACCTGCATGCATTTATTAAGTATCAAATTGATAGAGTCCTCACATTCTCCCTCAGTCTCTCTTTCTTCTGTCTCTCTAAATATCTCTTTCTTTGTCTGTCTGTCTCTCATACACATGTGTATGTGTTGTATATTTTTTGATGTGTTTGTGCATGTATCTCCCCCTAGTTCCCTGCAATCAGCAATCTTTGTTTGGGCATGAGCAGTTCCTTATCTCCCCATTCCCATTTGACACCTTGTTGAAAATTGGGAGCACCACTCAGAGCAATATAGTTCTGCCAGTGTACTTACTTTAGTGACACATAGATATACCCTTGAGAAGTTTATAAATCTTTCCTGGTGTTGACTCCCATCCTCAAAACTGTTCATGATGTTATTTTTGTCTCCATTGTGACAGGTACCATCATTGGGAATTTATTTTTGAAGATAGGAGAAACATCTTCACATATCCTTGAGGGTACATACCTGTGGAGTAGACGCTAGTTAAATTCTTAGACAGCTATCTCAGCAAGCCTACTGAGAGCTATTGCAGCTTCACCTGTCACCATCTAAACTTCCTGCCTATTTGGGCCGATTGTCGGACTAGCTGTAAGTAAATTGTTTGCAACTCTGTGGGTTTGGTCCCAGGTTTTGACACCAACAATGTAATTAAATTTATTGCATCAACTCTAGAGCAAGGTGTCAACTACCTGGGGAGTCAGACAACACCTTGAGCTGCTTAGGACAACTCTGATGGCTGGAACTGCAAGGAGACAGTTTAGCCCTGAAGGGCAAGGTATCACACACACACAATGAACTGCTCAGAACAGCTCTGCCCTGAAGGTGTCCTGGACACCTGGAGCTGTTTAGCACAGCTCTATTGGCTGGAACTGCAAGGAGATAGATCAGCCCTGGAGAGCGAGGTATCTTGGACACTTCAAATGGCTCACAATAGCTCTGCCCTGAAGGTGTCCTGGAGATGGAGACCTGTTTAGCATAGCTCTGACAGCTGGACTGCAAAAAGCAGCCCAACCTGGAAGGGGAGTTTTTCTGACTTCTTGGGAAATTCAGGCCTGGATCTGATGGGGGATGATCTCCCAGAAGGATACAAAAATCCTGCTACTCTCCTGGAGAGCTGATACAGCTGAGCTTTGCTCAGCCCCCTCTTAAGGGGGCTTCCTAGCAGAGCTTTCCTTCTCTGGCCTAAGATATTGCTTCTTTTGATTCACTCTGCAAAAGGGAAAACCCCTGCAGAAATGTAGCAATGTCCTCCAGCTGTGGAGAAAAGTGTTGCTCTTTAGCTCCTCATTGCTCTGTCCACTGAGTGATGTCTCAGCAAAGATCTTCTGTTCAGCTCCTTGTTGTCCTGCTCTTTCAGCTCTCTCTTGTTTTGTCCACTGAGGGATCTCTCAAGAATCTTCTCTACTCCAGTGAATGACTATCTTCACACCCAAAACTCTTTTGAGAAAGATTTATTTGGGAAGGAGGAGTCCAGGAGTGTAGCTACCTCTACCAGGATGGAGAGAACAGCCTTTTTTCTAACTGACTTGGCAGGGCAGTTTACACAGGATGTTTTTGGGGAAGAGATAACTAGGGCTTGGACTTGGAGCCCAGGGTTCCACTGTCATGCTCTGAGATTGGTTGGTTTCACAAGTCAGTTGGCCAGGGGCAGGGATGGCTCTGATCTGATTGAGCCAAACTGTGTTTCTTTCTGCCCTGATATGAGTCTTATTTCCCTAGTTCTAGGCTCAAGGTCAGGGTGAGTTTCCTGTTTTTTTTTTTTTTGAGTGTCAAATGCCATTTATTGAAGGAGGGAGGAGGTCTTAAATACAGACTTGGAACACAATACAGGAACCCCGGTTGGCAGAAGTTCGCTTCTGATGTTTTTTTTTGTTTGTTTGTTTGTGTTTTTTTTTCTTTTCTTTTTTTTTTTTTTTAGTTGAGGATCAAACCCCAGGCCTTGCGCTTTCTAGGCAAGTGCTCTTCCATAGAGCTAAATCCCCACCCCTGATGTTTTACAATTTTACATTTAAGCACTTAACGCCCAGTATGCTGGATACACAGATGAGGAGCTTCAGGGTGGGTCTCTTTAGCCAGCCTATTTTCCCTACAATAGCAAGTTTAATAAATGCCAGTACTTAGGAGACAATATGTGGCATCCCTTGAAGTACAGTAGTCTAGAACACACCCTGAATTTCTGTGATACTTGAGGCCTATGTTCAAGGAGTTCTTTACATCTAGGTCCAGGACCTACCACCAGCCAAATACTTTCTATGAAAAGATCAAGATGGAAAATAAGCATGTCATGTCACAATGCAGATCTTAAAGAATGGGAACATGACAACCTCAGGGAAGTTAAATGATCTGGCAGAGGAGTCAGTCTTCTATTATTAAGTACCTAACTTTCAGGGGCCCACAGCATTGTGCATTGGCCATCTCTGGATTTCCTTGTTGCTGTACTGCATAGTATGAAGCTCTGGTTCAAGCTTATCTGCCTCTATGCACGCTTCCTTAGCAAGTAGTGCTTTGTCTTATGCTTAGCATTCTCAGCTTTGCCAATAGTGAAAGAGACTGTTAGCTACTCTCAGCCCCATATTGTCAAACTTAATAGCTCTATAACTACTATTTTTAACCTTCCTAATAGCACAACCATTTAAATACAATTCCTCATGTTGTGACATTCCACCATAAAATTATTTTTTCTTGGTACTTCATAACTGTAATCACAACTGTTATCAATCATAGTGTAAATATCTGTTATGAAGGGTATCTGAGGTTCCTCCCCTGTGAAAGAGTAATTCCATCACCAAATGAGTCATGACACTTAGAAGTCCAGTTTGCAAAAGAAATGGGTATCATGCAGGGTCTTGGACAAGGGTCTATTGCCACAGGACTGCTACAACACTAGTGTCTCCTACCCTCACTCAAAGGGGATTGGTCCTCTACATGATGGTTTCCCCATTTTTTTGGTTAGATAAGGGCAGATGGGTAATCTGTTTTCTTACTACAAGTTCTTGGATTTCTTTTGTTGTTGGATTTTTCAGAAACAGTATGATTCTTTCTGGAATTCCCTTTTATCTACTTTTGGCCAAGAGGAAAATGTCAGAGACCCCCAGGCACAGAAAGAACTGGTAAGAACAAGCAGCTGGGTCAAGGTTAGGCCCAGTACCATTTCCTCCTATAACATCAGTCTGTTTAACTCTTTCAACCCACTTGTGTTTAATTCATCAATTTATTCATACACACATACCACACACACATTCAACCCCATCACCACTTTCATGACAGTCAATTGTTTATTTTTCTTGTCTATGCACATATATTTCTGGGAAGTGAGTCTTTTGTGAGAATCATTTGGCAATCAGTCTCTGATTCTCTGCCTAAAGTTGCAGTCCAGTGATGGAGATGGATCAGTCACACATCACACCCCTGCATGTCATTATAAGAGGTGCTATGAACAGCCTTGAGGGAGTAAGTTCAAATTCCAGCACAATTTGCTTTTTGCACATTTGCTTTTCAGAGTTTATGTATGCTTACAGAGGCGATAGCAGCTTGCAAGTAGGAGAGCCTCCTACAAAGGTCAAATGATTCATTCTCTTTGTCACTTTGTTGGGTGGCCTGTGGCATTCCTCCTCCAATTTTCTGTTCAAGCTAGGATGTTATTGTACTTATTGAGAGGTCTCAGTCTCTGGCTCTTGGCCAAGTGTTGATAATATTTATTCTGATGCTTCTGGACCCATTTACTAATAATACTGGGGTTATATTAATGTTTCTATATTTATAATTACTGTAAATTGTGGAGGTGCCATTGACACTAGAAAAGTGACTCAGGTCTTGGAATCAAGTGAGTAAAGCTATGTTAATTCTATGGAAATTTTATGCTGAAGCTGAATTGTCTTAATGATACACTCAGCTTTTTTTCTTTGGTTTTATGTGATAGATTGCAAATAATGGAGTCTGCATTCTCCAGGACAACCGAGGTGATTTAAGAGCTGTGGACAGTGTACATTCCCAAAGCATGCAGGGCTATTGAATTCTTGACCAAACAGAAAGAGAAAAACAGTATTATAGTTACAATAGTTGTATTTTGCAGGAAAACAAAAATTATTACCCCAGGAGTCTACACATGGTAATCAGGTAAGAAAGGAAGTTGCCTGGGCTTTCTTCCTTCACACTTGATAGAAAAGAGACATACAAATTCTACAGAGAGGTCTAAATTCTACAGAGCCATGCTCAATATTCTTAGCTGTTCCTTGGCTCTTTAATTCTGCATTTCCATATCCTGGTGCTTTTCTCTCTTTCCATGAAGTTGAAGGAATACTGGTATTCCTCTTAGTGTTTGTTTTGTTTTACTATTGAAATTATATGATATGTTATTTCCCCTTGATCTGTAGACTCAACAAAGATGACTAGACTGCTCCTCACAACTCCAGAGAGGCTACCTAGAAAACAGGAACCTAAGAAAGACACAGAGATTGAAAAATGACAGAGAAATGGATGAGATCTACATGAACAATATGGATGTGCATGGGGGTAATGAAGGGCAAGTTTCAAGGGAAAAATAACATAGGGGAGCAGGAGATCCCAGCTGGATCAAGAACAGAAAGGGAGAACAAGGAACTACAGACCATGATAAAAGAAGACCACATGAAAACAGGAAGAAGCAAAGTGATAGTGAGGTCCCCAGAAATCCACAATGATACATCCACTGTAGACTACTGGCAGTGGTCATGAGAAAGCCTGATCTGACCTAGTCTGGTGATCAGATGGCCCAAAACCCTAACTGTCGAGCTGGAATTCTCATCCTATAACTGATGGAAGTGGAAGCCGAGATCCTTGGCCAGGCCCCAGGTGGAGCTCCAGGAGTCCAATTGTCAAGAAAGAGGAGGGACTGCAAGAGTGTAAATTGTTGAGACCAAGATTGGAAAAGCACAGGGAAAAATAGCCAACCTAATGGAAATACATGAATTATGAACCAAAAACTGTGGAGCCCCCAACTGGATCAGGACATCCAGATAAGTGGAACAATTGAATAGCTTGAATTGTTTGGGAGGCCAGGTACCAGTCTGTGGTACCAGGATCTGTCCTTAGTGCATGAGCTGGCTGTTTGGAACCTGGAGTTTATGCAGGGACACTTTGCTCAGCCTGGAAGGAGGGGACTAGACCAGGTTATATTGAATCCCCAGGGGACTCTTGGCCCTGGAGGAGATGGGAATGGAGGGGAGGGGCTGTGGGGATTGTGGCAGGGGAACCCATGGTTGATGTGTAAAATTACAACACAAATATAATAAATAAAAAGGAAAAAATCCTCATCTAATAAAATTTTAATATCAAAAATATAAATATTGAACATATTTAGGTAAATAAAAAAAATCTCATCTGTTAAAAGTCTAATATCAACAATATACATACTGAACACAAGATATCAGAAAAAGAAAACAAAATCTTCATGTGACAAAAGTCAAGTGCCAAAAATATTGTTATTGAACACATGCTGTGGGGTGTTCTGTATGACAAATGTGTTGCTTTGATTGGTTAAAATAAATAAAGTGTTGATTGGCCAGTAGCCATGCAGGAAGCATAGGGTAGGCGGGACAAGGAAGAGGAGAAGGATGCAAAGTGAATCCTGGGGCAGAGAGATGCTGCCAGCCACCGCCATGACAACAAAGATGTAAGGTATTGGTAAGCCACGAGCCACGTGGCAACTTATAGATCAATAGAAATGGGCTAAATATAAGAGTAAGAGCTAGACATTGATAGGCCTGAGCTAATGGCCAAGCAGTTTAAATAATATAAGTGTCTGTAGATTTATTTGATAAGTGGGCTACCGCACTACTGGGGCTAAATGGGACCTGGAGAAAGGCTCTCCAACTATAAACACAAGCAATTATATGAAAGAAAAATTCTCATCTTATAAGTATCTTATATCCAAAAAATACATATTGAACACAAGAGAGAAGAAAACTCTCATGTGATAAACATGAAATGTCAAATAAATTCTTATTGAACACAAGAAAATAAATAAAACAAAAATTCTCCCCTAATACTTATATCCAAAATATACATATTGAGCACTAGAAATTAGATAAATAATACAAAATTTCTCATCTGATAAAGGTCTAATATCCAAAATATTTATCTTGAAACCAAGAAACCAAAGAAATAAACCAAAAATTCTCCTCCGATAAAGGTCTTATATCAAAAATTTACATATTGAACAGAAAAAATTAAACAAAACAAAATTTTTTCATCTGATAAAAGTCTAATATACAAAATATACATATTAAGCACAAGAAGTCAGAGAAATAAAGCAAAAACTCTCAGAAAATTAAGGCCTAATATCCAAACCATACATAGTGAACACAAGAAATCAGAAAAAGAAAACAACTTCTCATGTGATAAAGGTCTAATATAAAATATATCCATATTAAAAAATAAATTAAATAAAATAAAAATTCTCTTCCTATAAAGGGCTAATATTTAAAATATAAAATGATAACAAGAAATTGAATAAAACAACCTCATCAGATAATGTCTAATATCCATAAAATAAACATTGATCCCCCCAAAAATAAGATAAACAAAACAAAAATTTAAATCTGATATAGGTCTAATACAAAAAAATATATTGTTCAAAAGAAATTAAATTCAATAAAAAATCTTCACCTGATAAAGCTCTGAACCAATAAATATTTTGAACAAAAGACATCCAAAGTATACATATTGAACACAAGAAACCAGGTAAGTAAAACAAAATTTCTCATTTGATAAAGGTCTGATAACAAAAATGTACTTATTGAACACATGAAAGTAAATAATGCAAATATTTTCGTCTGATAAAATTATAATATCCAAAACAAACATATTGAACAAAAAAATCAGGTAAATAAAATGAAATTTTTCATCTGATAAGGACCTAATATCCCAAACAAACACATTAAACTAATGAAATTATATAACTAAAACAAAAAAATCATCTGATAATGTTCAAATAACAAAAATACATATTGAACTTAAGAAATAAGAAAAAGAAAAGAAATTCCTCATGTGATAGAGGTCAAATATCAAAATAGACGTATGAACACAAGAAGTGAAATAAAACAAAATTTCTCCACTGATAAAGGTCTCAAATCTAAAATAAATCGATTGAATACAAGAAATCAGAAAAATAAACCAAAATCTTCATCTGATAAAGGTCAAATATTCAAACTATACATATTGAAACAAGAAATCAGAAAATTAAAGGAAAATTCTCATCTGAAAATTTCTAATATCCCAAATATTCATATGGAACACAAGAAATCAAATAAATACAACAAAAATTCTCATTTGATAATGGTTTAATGGCAAATATATGCACATGGAAAACAAGAAGTTAAATAAAACAAAAACTCTCATCACTCAAAGGTCTAATATAAAAAAATATAAATATTGATCCCAACAAATCTGACAAAAAACAAAAAATTATCTTCTGATAATGGTGTAATAACAAAAATTCTCATCTTATAATATTCTAACATCAAAAATGTACATATTGAACAAAGTAATCAGAAAAACCAAAAATTCTCATGTGATCAAGGTCAAATATCAAAAATGTTGTTATTGAATATACAAAAGTAGATAAACAAAAATTTTCTCCTGATGAAGGTGTAATATCCAAAATATACATATTGAACACAAGAAATCAAATAAACAAAAACATTCTCGTGTGATAAAGATCAAATATCAAATATATACAAATTGACACAAAAAATAAATAAAATATAAATTCTCATCTGAAAAAAGGACTTATATCAAAAATATGCATAATTAACCTGAGAAATCAGAAAAAGAAAACAAAGTCCTCATATGATAAAGGTCAAATATAAAAAATATAATTATTGAAAGCAAGAAATTAAATAAAACAAAATACTCACCTTAGTCAAATATCCAAAATATACAAATCGAACACAAGAAATCAGAAAAAGAGAAGAAAACTCTCATGAGATAAAGGCGAAAAATCAAAAACATACTTGTTGAACACAAGAAACTAAATTAAAAAATTTCGCTCCTGATAAATGACTATTTCCAAAATATACATATGGAAATGGATTGATCTAGAAATAAACATCCCGAATGAGGTAACCAGGCTCAGAAAGATAAACATGGTATGTACTCACTCATACTAGGATACTAGATGTAAATCAAAATGACTAGACTGCTGTACAACTCCAGGGAGGCTACCTAGATAACAGGACCCTAGGAAAGACACAGGGATCACCCACTGAGAGAGAAATGGATGAGATCTACATGAACGACCAGGATGTGAGTGGGGCTAAGGAAGGGCAAGGTTCTAGAAAGCTTATGGGACCAGGAGAACCCAGCTGGATCAAGAACAGAGAGGGAGAACAAGGAATAATAGACCATGATAAATGAAGATCACATGAGAACAAGAAGAAGCAAAGTGCTAGAGAGGTCCCCAGAAATCCACAAAGATACCTCCACTGTAGTCTACTGGCAATGGTAGAGAGAAAGCACAAACTGACCTATTCTGGTGATTGGAGGATGGCCAAACACCCTAATTGTTGTGCTAGAAATCTCATCCAATGACTGAGGAAGGTGGATGCAAAGATCCATGGGCAAGCCCCAGATTAAGCTCCAGGAGTCCAATTGGAGAGAAAGGGGAGGGATTATATGAGCAAGAATTGTTGAGAACAAGATTGGAAAAAGCACTGGGACAAATAGCCAAACGAACGGAAACACATGAACTATGAACCAATAGCTGAGGCTTCCCCAACTGGATCTGGCCCTCTGTATAAGAGTGACAATTGAATAGCTTGAACTGTTTGGCAGGCATCCAGGCAGTGGGACTGGGATCTGTCCTTAGTGCATTAGCTGGCTGGAACCTGGGACTTATGAAGGGACACTTCGCTCAGCCTGGGAGAAGGGAACTGGACCTTCCTGGACTGAATCTATCAGGTTGAACTGAATCCCCAGGGGAGTCTTTGCCCTGGAGGAGATGGGAATGGAGGGTGGCCTCGTGAGAAAGCAGGGTGGGGATGGGGGAGGACAGGGGATTCCATGGCTGATATGTAAAATTAAATTAAATTATAAAATAAAAGAAATGGGGAATTTTCTGAATAGGTACCAAAAAGACAAACTAAATCAAGACCAGATAAATAATTTAAATAGACCTGTAATCCATAAGGAAATAGAAGCAGTCATTTAAAGTTTGTCAACCAGTAAAAGCCAAGGGCCAGATGGTTTCAGTACAGAATTCTACCAGATTTTCAAAGAAGAACTTGTGCTGATACACCTCAAATTGTTCCACACCCTAGAAACAGAAGCAATACTGCCAAATTTCTTCATGAGGCTTTAGTTATCCAAATCAAACAAAGATGCACAAAGAAACATAATTACAGAACAAACAACCCTCATGAACATAGATAGATATATACTCAATGAAATACTGGCAAACAAAATCATGAATGCATCAAAATATCATCCACCATGATCAAGTAGGCTTCATCCAAGACATGCAGTCATATTTCAACATACAAAAATCTGTGAGTGTAATCCATCATATAAACAAACTGAAAGAAAAGAAATACATGATATTCCCATTAGATTTGGAAAAAGCCTTTGACATAATCCAACACCCCTCCATGATACCCTCAACGTCTTGGAGAAAGAAGGAATTCAAAGAACATACCTAAACATAATAAAGGCAATTTGCAGCAAGTCAACAGACAACTTGAAATTAAAGGGAGAAAACCTCAAATATCCAAAACATACATACTGTACACAAGATATTAAAGAAAAGATCAATTATCCTCTGATAAAAGTCTAATTTAAAAATATGCATATGGAACATAATCAGATAAATAAAAAAATTCTCATCTGATAAAAGTCTAATATCTCAAATATATATATTGAACACAAGAGATCATATGAACAAATGAAAATTCCCATCTTATAAAGATCTAGTATGCAAAATATACATAAGGACACAAGAAATCAGATCAATAAAACAAAAATTCTCACCTAATAAAAGTCTAACAAAACAAGAAATCAGAAAAACAAAACAATATTCTCATGGGATAAACATCTAATATGAAATTATATACTCATTGAACAAAAGAAATAAAATAAAACAAAAATTCTGTACTGATTAATGTCTATTATAAAAAATATGCCTATTGAAAACAAGAAATCAGATATACATGTTGAACAGAAGAAATTAGAACAACAAACAAAAATTCTTATCTGTTAAAGTTCTAATATAAAAATATACATATTGAACACAAAAAATCAACTACATAAAACACAAATATATATTCAAATTATACATACTGACATTATTAGATAAATAAAACAAAAATTCTCCTCTGATAAATGTCTAATTGAAAACATACATAGTGAACACAAGAAATAAATAAAAAACAGATATTCTTACCTAACAAAAGACTAATATCCAAAATTTACATATTGAATTCATGAAATCACATAAATAAAAGAAAAATTCTGATATCACAAAGGTCTAATGTCACAAATATGCATGTTCTCTTATGATAAAATTCTAATATCTCAAATATACATAGTGAACACAAGAAATTAGATAAATAAAACAAAATTTCTCATCTGATAAATGTCTAATATCAATTATACACATTGACCCCAAAAAATCATGTAAATAAATCAAAAATTCTATTCTGATAAAGGTCTAATATCCAAAATATATATATTGAACTCTAGAAATCAGATAAATAAAACAATATTTCTCATCTCTTAAAAGTCTAATATCCAAAATATAAATATAGAACACAAGAAATTAAATAAAACAAAATTTCACGTGATAAGGCAGCAATATTCCAAATATACCAATTGAAAACAAGAAATCAGATAAATTAAACAAAATTTCTTACCTGATCAACATCTAATATTCAGAATATATAGAGATAACACAAGAACTCAGAAAAACAAAACAAAATTCAATTGTGATAAAGATCAAATATGAAAAATATACTATTGAACACAAGAAATTAAATAAAACAAAAATTTTGAACTGATAAAGATCTAATATCCAACAAATCCATATAGAACATAATTAGATAAACAAAAATCTCATCTCATAAAAGTCTTATACCCAAAATATACATACTGAATACAACAAATTAATTAAATAAAAATTCTCACCTTATAAATAACTAATATCTGCCCATCAGTGTTGGCACACACCTGTAATCCCAGCACTCAGGAGGCAGAGGCAGCCAGATCTCTGTGAGTTTGAGGCTATCCTGGTCTACAGAGCTCCAGGACAGGCTCCAAACCTTTTGAGAAGATCTGTCTCAAAAAAGCCAAAAAAAAAGAAAAGAAAAGAAAATATTTGGGGTTGGGGATTTAGCTCAGTGGTAGAGTACTTGCCTAGCAGGCAGAAGGCCCTGGGTTCGATTCCCAGCTCTTAAAAAAACCCTAATATCCAAAATATGCATACTGAACACAAGAAATCAAAGAAACAAAAATTCTCATCTGATAAAGGTCTATGTCAAAAAATACATACTGAATTTATGAAATAAGAAAAAACAAAATTCTCCCCAGTAGCTCTAATATCAAAAATATGCAAATTGAACTCAAGAAATTAAACAAAACAAACATTCTCATCTGCTTAAGGTCTAATATCCAAAATATACACACTGAACAGAACATATCAGGAAAATAAAACAAAATTATTATCAGATAATTGTCTAATATCAAAAACACACTTAATGAACACAAGAAATTATATAAGACAAAAATTCATTGGGATGGGGATTAAGCTCAGTGGTAGAACATTTGTCTTGCAAAAGCAAGGACCTGGGTTCAATCCTCACCTCAAAAAAAAGACAAATATTCACACCATTAAATTTCTAATATCCAAAATATATATTGAATACAAGATATCATATATAAAACAAAATTGTCATCTGATAGAGGTCTAATATCTAACATATTATTTCTGAACACAATAAATTATAATAAACAAAAATTTCACATGTAATGTTCTCATATACAAATTACATCTATTAAATAATAGATATCAGATAAATAAAACAAAAATCCTCACATGAGAAAAGTCTCATTAACAAAACATACATATTAAACACAAGAAAACAAAAAAGACAAAACAAAAATTCTCATTTGATTAATGTAAATATCAAAAATATACATATTTAACACAAGAAATAGGATAAAAAAAATTCTCATCTGATAAAGGTCTGATATACAACATATACATAGATCCCAGGATATCAGATAAATAAAAGAAACATTCTTAACTGATAAAGGTCTAACTTTACAAATATCTATACTGAACACTGGAAATGAAATAATACAAAAATTCTCACCTGATTAAGGTCTAATATCCAAAATATAATTACTGAACACAAGAAATTTAATAAAACAAAAATTTTCAAATGATAAATCTTTCATATGCAAACTATACATATTTAACAAAAGAAATCAGAAAAATAAAACAAAAATTCTCATATGCTAAAGATGTAATATACAAAATATAAATGTTGAACCAAAGAAATCAGATAAATAAAATACAGATTCTCATCTGATAAAAGTATAATATACAATATATATATATATATTAAAAACAAGATATCAAGAAAATAAAACAAAGTTCTCAATTGATGAAGTTCTAATATCCAAAATATATATATATATTATATAAAAAACCAGAAACAACAAAATACTCATTGGTAGGTCTAGTATACAAATTATACATATTGAATGGAATAAATCAGATATATAAAGCAAAATTCTCATCAGATATAAGGTCTAATACCCCAAATTTAAATATTGAACATAATTAGATAAATAAAACAAAAATTTTCATCTGTTTAAATTCTACATCTAAAAAATATATATGGAACAAAGAAATTAGAAAAAATAAAATTTCTCTTCAGTAAAAGTCCAATATCCAAAATATACTTATTATAAATAAGAAATCATATAAACAGAACAAAAACTCACATCTGATAATTGTCCATATCCAAAATATACATATTGGTTATAATTAGTTAAATAAAACAAAAATTCTCATCTGATAAAGTTCTAATATCAGACATATAGTTATTGAACACAATAAATTAAATAACACCAAAATTCTCCTCTGATAATTTCTAATACTAATTGAACACAAGAAATCAGATAAATAAATAAAAAATTCTCCTCTGATAAAGTTCTAATATCCCAAATATAAATATTGAATACATGAAATTAGAAAAACATGTTTGTCTCTCTGAGTCTGGGTTACTTAACTCAGGATGTTTTTTCTAATTCCATCCATTTTGCCTGAAAAACCTCATAATGTCATTGTTCTTCTCTGCTGAGTAGTACTCCATTGTGTATATGTACCACATTTTATTTATCCATTCTTCAGTTGAAGGGTATCCAGGTTGTTTCCAGGTTCTGGCTATTACAAGCAATGTTGCTACAAACATAGCTGAGTATGTGCCCTTGTGGAATGAATGAGCATTCCTTGGATATATGTATATACTCACTCATAAGTGGATACTAGATGTAAAGCAAATGATAACCAGTCTGCAATTCACAACCTAAGGGAGGGTACCTAGTAACGATGACCCTGAGAAAGACACAGGAATTGCTCAGCAAAAGACAAATGGTTGAGACCTACATGAGCAAACTGGACATGACTTGTGGGGGGTGGGTAATGAAGTGTAATGGTCAGGGGAAAGAGAGTTTAGTGGAGCACGCGGTCTCAGCTGGATCAGGAACGAAGATGTAAAATAATGAAAGAGACACCATGATAAATGAAGACCCAATGGGAATAGAAAGAAGCAAAGTGCTAGAGAGGTCCCAGAAATCCACAACGATACCACCACAATAGACTACTGGCAATGGTAAAGAGAAAGCCCGAACTGGCCTACTCTGGTGATCGGATGGCCAAATACCCAAAGTGTCATGAGAGAACTCTCATCCATCTGATGGAAGTAGATGCAGAGATCCACTCCCAAGCCCCAGGTGAAGTTGTGGGAGTCCAATTGGTGCAAGAGAGGAGGATTATATTAGCAAGAGATACTGAGACCATGGTTGGAAAAAGCATAGGGACAAATAGCCAAACTAGTGGAAACACATGAAGTATGAAACAATAGCTGAGGAGCCCCCAACTTCATCAGGTCCTCTGGAAAAAATGAGACAGTTGATTAGCTTGAACTGTTTGGGAGGTCCCCAGGCAGTGGGAATAGGACATGTTCTTTTTGCCTAAGCTGCCTTTTTGGAGCCTGGGGCCTATGCTGGGACATTTTGCTCAGCCTGGTTGAAGGAAGGAGGGGTCTGGACCTCCATGACTGAATCTACCAGGCTGAGTTGAATCCTCAGGGGATTTCTTGCCCAGGAGGAGATGGGAATGGGGGTAGGATGGGGGAAGGGCAGGGGAGCAAAAGGATGGAGGACCGGGGAATCTGTAGCTGATATATAAAATTAAATTAACTATAAACATAAAAAATAAACAAAAAATTCAGTGCTGCTCTCATCAAAGTGCTAAAAATTCTTTTTTTTACAAGCTTTGCTGAATCTGATTTCTGCTCCAAGAATGTAACACGATCTTCTTAAATTCTGATTTTTTCAATGAAAAAACTTTTATAACTCCCAAATATATTCTGTTACAGTAGTTTATTTTTGTTTAAAATTTTCCCCCTATTTTAATTGGGCTGATTTACTTCTACTCAACCAAGCAAAACTTCCAAATAAGAATTGCAAGACAAAAAGAAAATAGCTAGACTCAATATACACTAAATGTGTTCAGGTAAGTCACCAAAATAGTTTATGTGTTTCTATTAAAATACACCAATGGACATAGGTGGCATTTATTTGTTATTTGTTTAGCCAGATAATGGTAGATTTCTGAGATTGGAACAGCAAAACACAACTGTATATTTAGGATCAAACATATTGATTTCTACCTTCCCTCTCCATCTTCTTTGCTTTTAGTATCTGAAAGTGGTTAATCAATAAAGAATAGCAAGCTGGTGAGTCATTCCAAATGGCAAAACACAGGAGCCACATACAATATTTGGTAAGAGTCATGAAGAGAAGTGTTAATTTTTTTTCAACCAAGTGAAGTGATTCTCTGCTCTAACACATCATTATCAGCATTTTTTCTAAGTTTAGGATCTGATTCCTCTGTTCCCAGAAAGAGATGTTCACCAAAAAGATATGTACAGCTTAGTTCATATACATGCTAGCTCATCACCCCCACCCAAAAACCATGCAAACAAACAAACAAACAAAAAAACAAAGTCCCAGTTATTAAGGAAGTGATTTTGTAAGTCATGCCTTGTGACAAGACCCATCTCCCATGGGGCATCCCAATCCATCTTTCTCTAGGTAGAAGAAACTGACATATAGAGAGGCTAAACTACCAAAGACCTGACCAAGAATTTCCTGGATGTTCCTGCTGTTCTGCCCTTAATTTGCACTCTCTTCCTCAGAATTGTATTCTAAACCTGTACCTATGGTTATTTCAGTTCCTAGACCAAGACTTTATTCTCATTGGATAGCCTTGGATGTAACTCAAAAGGGCCTGTTACATGTCCTTGGAGGAGAAGGACAAAATCAAAGTGACTTTTCACATATGATAAGGTTTATTTACTTTTGAAGGAGGAAATTTGTCAAAGATCTGTTTTCATAACTCTAAATGAAGAGGAACAGAAGTTAAAAGGAACACTGAGAAATTTTCACGGGGATGTGAGTACATCAGCCCTGGAGTTAATATTCATCCTAAGGGAACTAGTGCACACATTGCCAGTCATTACTTACACCCCTTCATACCTGCAATTTAAGGTGCTACTTTGCTCTCAGCTTTAATGAGCTTCTTCTGACCTTCACTGAAGGACATAGCATAAGATTGAAATTCATAGTCAAGGCCCAGGTCATTCCCCATATTTGAAATTTTAATGGTCAGGAAATTCAAAGAAAAATACATTCATTGAAGTGAAGCTTGTTGTATATAACACATTGGAAGAATTTAGCATAGCACTTGATATGGCAAGACAATATCAGGGGACATTTGTTGACAGGGTGAAGTAGTTTGGGAGTCAATGGGTGTCTCTGTGTCTTTGAAAAACTGTGACAGGGAAACACAGGTTGGGGTTAGGAGGCAGTAATGATAGAGATTCACAATGACACCCCTATATTGTGCAAGCCCAGCAGACCTAGACACTTTCACCTAGCCATTTCTGGGTCAAAATAAACTTTTCTGGGTCAAAATAGCCATTTCTGGGTCAAAACAGCTCACATGACCAGGACCCTATGGCTTTGCATGGTTGTGTAAAGCACACAGCACAACCATGTGATCTATGTGCATACATGGAATAGCCACATGGGCCTGTGTATGCAGGTGCGGCCCAGCCTTTATAAGTCAGTACCATGTTCCCAAATTCTTATTTGTGCACTTGTGTTTTTCGCAGGCCTCTCACATCTGTCTCTCTTTCCTGTCTTAATAAAACTCTTGTTAGTGGATTCTGTTGTGTTTCTTGACATATATTCGCAGGGTAAGAGTGCCACCAAATAACTAACAAATAGGATCTCTTCTTCTGAGACAGATATGGTGCTGTTGAGCATTTCATGAAATACACATCTCACTGACTTGTGAAAACCTCTCTGTCAAAGAGTGCTTTCTTAATATCTTTATTTCATTGAGTTATCAGACACAGCAACTAAGAATGGGAAAAATTGATCCTAGCCCACAATTCCAGCTAATAGTTCCATTTTGGGGAAATCAAGGTTAGAACTCAGCTAATCATATCACATCCACATCCAAGAGCAAAGATAAACAAATGCACCCATGCTGCCTGTTTATTTATGCTTATGCTCTAGGTTCTTCATACTTACACAGTATAGGTTGCAGAAAATGAAATGATTTGCCCATTTTAAGGAGTTCTATCTCAATTAACAATTAACAAATTCCTACAGAGACATGTTCAAAGTAATCCTGATTTACATAATTTCTCATTGAGGGTTCCTCCTCCCAGGTGACTAGTTTAATTCAGTCTGATAATAAAAATTAAGATTGACACTGCCCCAGCATCACTGTCAGGATTTGTGGAGATTTCTGTCTGCATTCAGAACTGTGGTCCTCAACCTGTGGGTCACCATCCCATTGGGGGTTGCATATCAGATCTCCTGCACATCAAATATTTGAATTATGATTCATAACAGTAGCAAAATTAAAGTTAAGAAGCAATGAAAAAAATTATGTTTAGGGACCACCACAACATGAGGAAGTACTGTTAATACAATTTAAAGGGTCAGAGCATTGGAAAAATTAAGAACAATTCATCTGGCAGGTCCCGTGGAACCATAGTGTCTCTTCTTACATATGAAGGGGATTGCATAGGATTTTCCTGAATATCCTTTGCTCTAAAGGAAACTCATGTTCTGTGTGGAAGACTCCAGCTGTCTGGCCAACTTTACTATCCATTTTACAGCAGAACACTTTGAGCTACTCAACAGAGAGTAAAACAACCACTACACACATGCTGATGACACAGATTTTAGTCCCACTGAGCTCCATGACTTTTCCTAGGCTGTGTGAGCCTCTTCCTCTAGCATAATACTGCCTAGCTGTTTCCTGTAGAATCATTAACCGGAAATTGTTTAACAAGTGTCCTTCTCAGTCAGCATGAAGTATATAATGTCTTATGGCTAAGCAGATAAGGAGATGCAGGTACTTATGATGAACTTTAGCATATATAAATTTCTGATATTATCACCTTGTATACATAAAATTTCAGTAGGAGATAAACATTCAGTTCCATACATGGTAAGAACTAAAGGATGTAAAATCAAACAGAGAGAGACCTCTGTCTTTGGATGAATGGTATACATAAGGGCTTCCCTTGTTTCCCATCAGAAACAATGGTCAGATTGACTTCTAGTGTATTATGAGGAAAGCTCATTAGCAGGGAAGCAATGTCAGTTTCCATGAAAACTGCAGGTTTTCTCTGGACATTCTATTGTATCCTGGAGAGCCCTGGCAACCTCTGTGAGGTCACCTATGTTATGTCAACACCAACTGCCTGTGGAAACTTTATTCAATGTCTTCACCATTTACTGATGAACATGATGACATACTGAAGAGTCCATTTCAGAAAGAGAATGGTGAGGTCAGAGAGACCAGAGAGTGACAGAAGAAAGCTGACTTGCAGCCTCAGTGTTAAATATCAAGAAAGAAAAGGTCAAGAGAATTATGTTAGGAGTTCTGTGCAGGAAAAGGGAAGCTTCCTGGAGGAAGTGGGCTTGAACTGAATCTTCTAATAATGGGTCACAGAAAGCTGGAGTCTCTGGGAACCAACAGAGCTTCCCTGCTTGAAATGACTCTTCAAATTCAAGGATCCCAGTATATTAACTGTTTTGGCTCTGAGGTCAGGAACTGGTAAGGCCAAAGCTTCATGTTGGGAGCTCTTGGCTTTCATTCCTATGGAGGATAGTCATTGATGAGTGAACATGAGACCAACAATAAAGTGGGAGGGATTAATAAGGTGTGCCAATTTCAAGGCAGGGCATCACTGAACTTCAACCACACTGGCTAAATTTTAGTACTACCCAGATACTCTGTGTGTCCTAGGTTGTCAATGAGGTGACTTCATGAGTCTGGTGACCATGTTCTGCCCTTATATGTCTTCTCCATCAATAGTTATATGGTTAGAGTAAACTGACAAGATATTTGGGGAACCTCTAAATGATGGGGTGATTGTGAACTATGACAATTTTCTCCTGACTCATAAACCTACAGGCTTTTGGATTCAGCAGCCATGTTGAATCCCGAGATGGCAGGTGTGAATTAGCCTGAAGAGGCTATCTCCTTCATTACTTGGAGCATTGCTATGAAGGCATAGAGAATGAGTTAGTTGAGATAACCACTTCCTTCAAATAGAGAAGACAGCTGAGTTTCCCAGAGCAGGCATGTGAAGCAAAAATAACTTTGGCTGTCAATGAGTCATTGGTAAATAAGCTTTCTCAAACATTTGATTAGGACTCCGGGTGGTCTGTGAATCCTCTTTGCCTTGTCATACTGCAAGTTAATTTGTGTTCATCTACCCACAAGTTGCACCAGTGAGTCACCATCCCACCAAACCTTCCTCACCAAGTTGCAGTTGAAGCAGAACATGCAGAGACTGACCAGTCAGCTACAGAAAATGACCACTGAGAGAAATTAGAAGTGAGATCGATTGATCTTTATCACAGAAGAGAACATGAAGAATAGGTATTCATTCTTTCAAGCCCTGTGGTTTCAATCTCAGGTCCACTCTGTCATCATTAATTCATTTTATATAAGGTCTGTGTTTCTGGTAGGCTGAATCTACTTGGTATGCCTTTGCCCACAATCATGTCTCTGAATTCTTCCCAAAGGCAGAACCTCAAATGTGGGCAGGAATGACATGAGGATAAAGACTATTGTGCTCCCTCTAAAAAGACAAAACAGAGCCTGTGGCATGGATAAAGAAAGTGTGGTACATATATACATTGGAGTACTACTCAGCAGAGAAAAACAATGACATCATGAGGTTTGCAGGCAAATGGATGGAATTAGAAAAACCATCTTGAGTGAAGTAACCCAGAGTCAGAAAGACAAATGTTTTTCTAATTTCTTTTCATATATATATATATATATATATATATATATATATATATATATATGATATTAGAACTTTCTCAGGTGAGCATTTTTGTTTTATTTTTCTGATTTATTCCATTCAATATGAATAGTTTGTGTACTAGACCTACCAGTGAGTATTTTGTTGTTTCTAATTTTTTGACATCAGTATATATATTTTGGATATTAGAACTTTATCATTTGACAGGTTTTGTTTTCTTTAATTCATATCTTGTTTTTAATATTTATATTTTATATATTAGACTTTTATCAGAGAGAGAATCAGTGTTTATTAATCTGATTTCTTGGGTTCAACATGTATATTTTGTGTATTACACCTTTAGCATTTAAGAATTTTTGTTTTATTTATCTGATATCTTTTGTTTAATATGTATATTTTGGACATCATGGATTTATCATTTGAAAATTATTTATTAAATTTCTAGTGTTCAGTAAGTATATTTTGGATATTAGACCTTTATCAGTTGAGAATTTTTGTTTTATTTATTTGATTTCTTGGGATCTATGTATAGGTTGTATATGGACCTTTATCAGATGAGAATTTTTTTATCCTATTTTTTGTCTTAAATATGCATATTTTTGATATTTGCATTTATCAAATGAGAATTTTGTCTTGCTTTTTTCGTTTTCTTGTGTTTAATAAAAATATTTTGTTAATTAGACTTTTATCATGTGAGAATTTTTGTTTTATTCATCTGATTTCTATTGTTTAATAAATGTAATTTGTATATGAGAACTTTATATGTGAAACTTTTATTTACTATAATTTATTGGGTTCAATAAAAATATCTTGGATATTAGACCTTTATCTGGTGACAATTTTTGTTTTATATATCTGATATCTTGAATTCAATATATATTTTGGATAATAGACATTTAATGATGTGAACTTTTGTCTTTATTTTTGTGCTGAGGATTGAACCCAAGGCCTTGTGCTTGCTAGGCAAGCGCTCTACCACTGACCTAAATCTCCAATCCAATGAATTTTTGTCTTATATAATTTCTTGTGTTCAATATGTATGTGTTTGATATTAGACAATTATCTGATAAGAATTTTGTTTTATTTGTCTGATATATTCTGTTCAGTGTGTATATTTTGGGTATTAGACATTAAGCAGATTAGAAAGTTGGTTTTGTTTAATTTCTTGTGTTCAATAGGCATACATTGCATATTAGACCTATTGGTGAGAATTTTGTTTTTCCTTATTTCATTAATTCAGTGTGTATGTTTTGATATAGACCTTTCTCAGATAAGAACTTTTGTTATCTCTATATATGATTTCTTTTGTTCAGTATGCATATTTTGGATATTAGGGTTCTTTTTTTTGGAGCTGGGAATCTAACCCAGGGCCTTGTGCCTGCTAGGCAAGCCCACTACCACTGAGCTAAATACCCAACCCCAAATATTTTCCTTTTTCATTTTGGTTTTTCAAGACAGATTTTCTCGGTAGCTTTGGAGCCTTTCCTGGACTACCTCTGTAGACCAGGCTAGCCTCTATCTCACAGAGATCCAGCTGCCTCTTTCCCTGGAGTTCTGGGAATATTGGCGGGCGCCAACACCACCTGGCAGATATTAGTTCCTTATGAGGTGAGAATTTTTATTAAATTAATTTCTTTTATTCAGTCTGCATAATTTGTATATAAGATTTTTATCAGATGAGATTTTTGTTTATCTAATTATGTTAAATATAGGTATGTTTGATATTAGATCTTTATCAGTTAAATTTTTTGTTTTATTTAATTTCAGGTGTTCTCTCCATATATTTTGAATATTAGAGTTTTATCAAGTAAGAAATTTTGTTTAAGTTATCTGATTTCTTGTTTTCAATAGGGATATTTGGGATAGTAATCCTTTATCAGGTGAAATTTAGTTTTATTTAATTTCTTGTCTTCAGTATTTATATATTGGATATTAGACCTTTAACAGATGATAAATACTGTTTTATTTATCTGAATTCTAGAGTTCAATATGGATATTTTGGATATTAGCACTTTATCAAATGAGAAGTTTTTCTTTATTTACATACTTTTTGGGTTCAACATGTATATTTTGATACTAGATCTTTACCAGATGAGAAATTTGTTTTATTGATCTAATTTCTGGTGTTCAGTATGTATATTTTAGATATTAGAATTTTATCAGATGAGAGTAGGAATATTTGTGACATTAGACCATTATGAGATCAGAATTTTTCTTTTATTTATGTGATTTCACATATTCAATATGTATATTTTGGATATTAGTCTTTGGTTAAGTGAAAAAAAAAATTTGTTTTTGTTTTTATTTCTTGTGTTCACTATGTACATTTTCAATTAGACATTTATCAGAGGAGAATTTGTGATTTACTTATCTAAATATGTCCATATGCATATTTTTAACATTAGACCTTTATCAAATTAGAATTTATCTTTTGTTTAATAACTTATGTACAGTATATTTATTTTGGATATTTGAGTTTTTCTCCCTTTAATTTTAAGTTGTCTGTTGACTTGTTGTAAATTTCCTTTATTATGTTTAGGTATGTTCTTTGAATTCTTTTTTCTCCTAGAACTTGAGGGTATCATGGAGGGGTGTTGGATTTTTCAAAGCTTTTTCAGAATCTAATGGGAATATCATGTATTTCTTTTCTTTCAGGTTGTTTATAAGATGGATTACACTCACAGATTTTTGTATGTTGAACCATGAATACATTTCCTGGATGATGCCTGCTTGATCATGGTGGATGATATTTTGATGTCTTCTTGAATTTGGTTTGCTAGTATTTCATTGACTATCTATGCATCTATGTTCAAAAGTGTTGTTTGTTCTTTAATTATTTTTCTTTGTTATATCTTTGTTTATTTTGGGTAACTAAATCCTCATAAAGTAATTTAGCAATAATGGTTCTATTTTTCAGTGTGTGGAACAATTTGGGGTGTTTCAGTATAAGCTCTTCTTTGAAAACCTGTTAGAATTCTGTGCTGAAACCATCTGTTCCTGGGGTTTTATTGGTTGGCAAACTTTAAATGACTGCTTCTATTTCCTTAGGGGTTATAGGTCTATTTAAATTGTGCATCTTGTCTTGATTTCGTTTGTGTTTTGGGTACCTAATCAGAAAATTCTCCATTTTTAAATATTCTTTTCTTTTAATTTAATTTTATACATCAGTCATGGATTCCCCTGTCTTTCCCCATCTCTCTCTGCCTTGCCCCCAGGCCCTCCCCTCCTTTCCCATCTCCACCAGGGCCAAGACTCCCCTGGGGATTCAGCTCAACCTGGTAGATTCAGTACAAGCAGGTCCTGTCCCCTCCTTCCAGGCTGAACAAAGTGTCCCTGCATAAGCCCCAGGTTCCAGACAGCCAGCTCATGCACTAAGGACAGGTCCTGGTCCCACTGCCTGGGTACCTTGCTAATACTTCAAGTTAATGAACTGTCACACGTATACAGAGGGCCAAATCCAGTTGGGGCCTCCTCAGCTATTGGTTCATAATTCATGTGTTTCCATTAGTTTGGTTATATGTTCCTGTCTTTTTCCAATCTTGGTCTCAACAATTCTTGCTCATATAATCCCTCCCCTTTCTCTCCAATTGGACTCCTGGAGCTCTAACTGGGGCCTGCCCATGGATCTTTGCATCCACCTCCCTCAGTCATTGGATGAGGTTTCTAGCATGAAAATTAGGGTGTTTAGCCATCTGATCACCATAGTGGGTCAGTTTAGGCTTTGTCTCTACCATTGCCAGTAGTCTACAGTGGGGGTATCTTTGTGGATTTCTGGGGAATTCTCTAGCAATTTGCTTCTTCCTATTCTCATGTGGTCTTCATGTATCATGATCTTTACTCCTTCTTCCTCTTGGTTCTTGATCGAGCTGGGATCTCCTGCTCAGTTGACAATTTTTGTTTTATGTGCCTGATATCTTGTTTTTTATACGTATATATTATATATTAAACTTTTATCAGATGAGAATCTGTGTTTTATTTATCTGATTTCTTGGATTCAACATGTATATTTTGTGTATTACATCTTTGGATTTAAGAAATTTTGGTTTATTTATCTGATATCTTTTGTTTTATATGTATATTTTGAACATCACAGATTTATCATTGCAAATTTTTTTATTAAATTTCTTTTGTTCAGTAAGTGTATTTTGGATATTAGACCTTTGTCACGTGAGAATTTTTGTTATATTTCACCTCCTGTTTTCAGTATGGATATTTTTAAAGTTAGACCTTTATCAGTTGAGAATTTTTGTTTTATTTATCTGATTTCTTGGGATCTATGTATAGGTTGTATATCAGACCTTTATCAGATGAGAATTTTTTTATCCTATTTCTTCAGTTAAATATGTATATTTTTGGTATTTACATTTATCAGACGAGAATTTTTTTGTTTTGTCTTTTTTGTTTTCTTGTGTTTAATATGTATATTTTGTTAATTAGACTTTTGTCATGTGAGAATTTTTGTTTTCTTTTTCTTATTTCTATTGTTTAATAGATGTAATTTGTATATGAGAACTTCAGATGTGAGGTTGGGTTATGGGGAAGGGGGAGGAGAGGGGAACCCATGGCTGATGAGTAAAATTAAAACACAAATATAATAAATAAAAAAGGAAAAGAAACAAAAATTCTCATCTAATATAATTTTAATATCAAAAATATACATATTAACATAATTAGTCAAATAAAATAGAAAAATCTCATCTAATAAAAGTCAAATATCAAATATATATATATGTATATATATATACATATATATATACTGAACACCAGATATCCGAAAAAGAAAACAAAATCCCCATGTGATAAAAGTCAAGTGCCAAAAATATAATTATTGCACACATGCTGTGGGATGTTCTGTATGTCAAATGTGTTGCTCTGATTTGTTAAAATAAATAAAGTTCTGTTTGGCCAGTAGCCAGGCTGAAATGATATGGTATGCGGGACAAGGAAGAGTAGAAGGCTGGGAAGTGAAGCCTGAGGCAGAGAGATGCTGCCAGCCACCACCATGACAAGAAAGATGTAAGGTATTGGTAAGCCACCAGCCACGGGAGAACTTATAGATCAATAGAAATGGGCTAAATATAAGAGTAAGAGCTAAACAATGATAGGCCTGAGCTTATGGCCAAGCAGTTTGAATAATATAAATGTCTGCATGTTTACTTGATAAATAGGCTACTGCACTACTGGGGCTTAGTGGGACCGAAAAGCTCTCCAACTACAAACACAAGCAATTGCATGAAAGAAAAATTCTCATCTCATAAATATCTTATATCAAAAAAATACATATTGAACACAAGAGAAAAGAAAATTATCATGTGATAAAAAGTGAAATATCAAAAAATCCTAATTAAACTCAAGAAAATAAATAAAACAAAAATTCTCCCCTAATAAATACTTATATCCAAAATATACATATTGAGCACTAGAAATTAGATAAATACTACAAAAATTCTCATCTGATAAAGGTCTAATATCCAAAATGTTCATATCGAACCCAAGAAACCAAGGAAATAAAACAAATATCCTCCTCCGATAAAGGTCTTATATCCAAAATATACATATTAAACTCAAGAAATCAGAGAAATAAAACAAAAACTCTCACAAAATTAAGTTCTAATATCCAATCTATATATAGTTAACAGAAGAAATCAGAAAAAGAAAACAAAATTCTCATGTGATAAAGGTCTAATATAAAAACTATGCATATTAAAAAATAAATTAAATAAAACAAAAATTCTTATCCTATAAAGGGCTAATATTTAAAATATAAATAGTGAAAACAAGAAATTGAATAAAACATTCTCATCAGAAAAAAGCCTAATATACACATTGATCACAAAAATATAAGATAAATAAAACAAAATTTAAATATGATAAAGGTCTAATAAAAAATTATATAAATTGTGCACAAGATTTATATTAAATAATAAATCTTCACCAGATAAAACTTTAAAGCAATAAAATATTTTGAACAAAAGACATCAAATAAATAAAACAAATATTCTCATCTCAAAAGGCTCTAATATCCAAACTATACATATTGAACACAAGAAACCAGATAAATAAAACAAAATTTCTCATTTGATAAAGGTCTGATAACAAAAATGTACTTATTGAACACACAAAAGTAAATAATGCAAATACTTTATTCTGATAAAATACCAATATCCAAAACAAATATATTGAACAAAAAAAATCAGCTAAATGAAATGAAAATTTTTATCTGATAAAGATCTAATATCTCAAACAAACCCATTAAACTAATGAAATTATATAAATAAAACAAAGAAATCATATGATAAAGTTCTAATAACAAAAACATAAATATTGAACAAAAGAAAAAGAAAACAAATTCCTCATGTGATAGTGTTCAAATATCAAAATATATGTATGAACACAGGAAATGAAAAAGAACAAAATTCTCCACTGATAAAGGTCTCAAATCCAAAATATACATATTGAACACAAAAAATTTGAAAAAGAAAACAAAATACTCATGTGATAAAGTTCAAATATTCAAAATATAATTATTGAACACAAGAAATGAAATGAAACAAAAATTCTCACCTGATAAAGGTCTAATACCAAAACTATAAACCAAAGTTTGCATGTGATAAACATCAAATATCAAAAATATTGTTATTGAACATATGCAATTATATTCAAAAATTTCTCATCTTGTATATATATATATTGAACACATGAAATCAGATAAATAAAATAAAAATTCTCATCAGATACATGTCTAATACCAAAAATATACATATTGAATACAAGAAATAAATAAACAAATATTCTCCCTGATGAAATTTTATGTTGAAAATATATGTATTGAGCATTAGAAATCAGATTAACAATACAATTTTTAACTTATATATGTCTTATAGCAAAAATATACATATTGTACATAAGAAAACATAAACAAAATAAAATTTTCATCTGAAAAAGGTCTAAAATCAAAGTATACACACTGAACAAAAGTAAACAGAAAAATAAAAAAAAATCTCCGGTGATAAACGTTAAATATCCAAACATTCAACCTGAATATATGATTTGATAAAACAAAAATTCTCACCTGATAAAGGTGTAATATCCAAAATATACATGTGGAATACAAGAAATCAGATAAATAAAACAAAAATTCTCATGTGATAAAGGTCAAACATCCAAATGTACCGCTAAGGAAAACAAGAATTAAATAAAACAATAATTCTAGCATTAAAGTTCAAATATCCAAAATATACAAATTGATACTAAGAAATCAGAAAAATAAAACAAAAATTTTCATCTGTTAAAGGTCTAATATCCAAAATATACATATTGAACACAAGAATATAAATAAAGAAAAATTCTCAGAGATGATAAAGGTCTAATATGAAAAATATACATATTGAACACAACAAATCAGAAAATTAAAGGAAAATTCTCATCTGAAAAGTTCTAATATCCAAAATATACATATAGAACACAAGAAATCATATAAATACAACAAAAATTCTCATTTGATAAAGGTCTAATAGCAAAAATATGCATATGGAAAACAAGAAGTTAAATAAAACAAAAACTATAATCACTCAAAGGTCTAATATAAAAAATATGAATATTGATCCCAACAAACCCAACAAAAAACAAAAAAAATATATTCTGATAATGGTATAATACCAAAAATTCTTATCTTATAATGTTATATCATCCAAAATGTACATATTGAACACAAGTAATCAGAAACACCATAAATTCTCATGTGATTAAGATCAAATATCAAAAAATATTGTTATTGACTATACATAATTAGATAAACAAAATTATTTTGTGTCAAACATCCCACTCCTAATTTTCACCACAGGTGCTGTATTGATGGGTGGCCCTACTGAATTTAAACACTATTTTCTTAACACATCATAGAATTTATGAGATAGATATAAGGAATTAATCCATTTAAATATAAATGCTTTATATGAAAGTCTCCAGATGAAACAGTTTTTTTGGTTATTGTTTCTTGCATTCAAAGAATGATGTAGTCACTGACACTCAGAGAATTTGCAGGATAATTCATAGTTGTATTAATTAAGGTTTTACATGATGACTGTCTCACTGTGACTCCCTTACCGTGAGTTCATGAAATGCCTTCACCATCCACAGAGCAGCTCTACACTCAGCTAGGATTTTCCCTGGTCCCCAGTGTTCCTGGGCAAATACAGTGAGACAGGAAGTAGATGGCAACTTCCTGTTAGGAAATAAAAAAATGGGAGGAAACACTCTGAAAATGAATTTTGGTAAAGGTGACTTAACATAGTATGTCCCATCAGCTTAGGAAAATAAGGGGAGTTAACTGGGCACACACTTCTAGGAAGGTGGACATTGTTCCCCCAATTCCAGAGATCATTTCTTCCAGTAGCTCTCAACCTTCCTAATGCTGTGACCCTTTAGCACAGTTCCTCATGTTGTGAGGACCCCAACCATAAAATTATTTTCATTGCTACTTTGTAACTGTAATCTTGCCACAGTTATGAGTTGTTATATAAATATCTGTGGTTTCTGATGGTCTTAGGTGACTTCTGTGAATGGGTCCTTTGACCCCAAAGGTGTCACAATGCCCAGGTTGAAAAGTGCTATTTTAGTCAAATCTAAGAGCCCAGTTTCTGAGACTACAATGGGTCTTCCTGAGATGCTGTGTTCAAGGATGCCCTGTCCCATTTCCACCGAGGCAGAGGTACTCAGAACTTCCGTGCTTATTCTTGCTGCCCAGCATGAAGTTTCTGAACCATTGTTGATGCAAACATTTTTCACTATTTAACTCAAAACCATTACATCAAAAGTATTTTTGTACCACCTAGCCAAGAAGCGATATGAAAACTAGTCTAAAAACAGTGTCTTCTATTACATCGTGCCAAAAGCTTCCCAGACCCTTCTACATTGATTGGCTGGCTTCAGCTTTAAAGTCACAATTAGATTTTCTTCTGTTGATTTCCATTGCTCACACAAAGAGAGATTTGAATATACTTAGGGAAACTGACAAATTTAACTCTGAAAAGTCAAGGCCAGCTGTCTTCCTTGTAAGAGAGGCAGAATGGATTCCCAGTACTGGGAAGCTGTGTCTGTTTTCAATCTCTGATAATAAATAGTTGCTTCCCTTTCAGATGAAAATAAACTATCATAGTTGCTTCCAATGTGGTGTAACCTGATGGTGACATCAGAGGTTACACTGTCTCCTCACTGTTGTCTCCAGGAAGGTTCCCCAGTTGCAGCTTCCCATAGCTCCCATGGCTCCAGTTCAGAGATTCAGTTCATTATCATCATGGTGGGACATGCCAGTGTGCAGGCAGACATGGTGCCAGAAAAGTAGCTGAGAGTCCTACATTTTTCAGACAAAAGGAAGTGATCTCTTTTATTGTTTTTTTGTTTTCTAATTGGAGAACTTTCTTCTGTAGCTCAGGCTTTCCTCACATGGTGTAATTGAGAATTGCTTTGAGCCTTTATTCCTGACTGTGCTGTTGAGGACTGGGAAGACAGTCCTACCACTCCTTCTATTTTGAATCTTGACTGGTCAGTGAGAAAGAAAAATAGACCAGTGAAGGAGTTTCTTCCAAACCTTCTGGCATGTTTTGGGGAACTTACAAGTGAAGAGGGACCTGTGCAATAATTGAGTTCACAGACCAACTTTAATCATGTTTAGACACAGTAAAGAAAAAGATGAGCAAAAAAGTTGGTGAAACCTCTCATGCTGTGACAATAGATGACATTAGTAAAGAATACTAAAGTAATCAATGTTAGATGATCAATAACTGTCCTGATTGTCCAAGACCAGGGTATCAAGAATCGAGATAAAGATCATAAAACCAAATTACTATAGTTAATTCCACTTGAACCAAAATAGAAAATCTGAATACAATGGTGTGATCCTGACTAACCAGACTGTTATTTTCCAGATTTAAAATGCTTAACCTGAGAGAAAAGCTATGAGTAGCCCTTGTACTCTAATACAAATCTCTGGAGCACATGGCTATAAAGCCTGTTTTTAATTACTTAACATAATTTTGGGGATATCATTTCATCATCTTCACCATCTATTTTCTGCCTCTAAGCACAAATGTGTCAGACATTCTAGGCTGGTCCTTTCCTGCTCAGTGAGAATGCAATAGGAACTGGGCAATGAAAGTTTTAGTTCATTCTAGGGTTTTTAATGTGAAGGGGCATTGCAGAGGTGCGTGTGTAAGAATAGGAATTCATTGTCTACATATTACAACCAGTGGTGTTCACAGTGCAGAAAGGGAGGGTTGGGATGGAGCCATAAAAATTTCCACTTTTCGCCAGGTGGTGGTGGTGTACGCCTTTAATCGCAGCACTCAGGAGGCAGAGGCAGGTGGATCTCTGTGCGTTCAAGGCCAGCCTGGTCTACAGAGCAACATCCAGGAAAGGTGCAAAGCTACACAGAAAAAACCCTGTCTCAAAAAACCAAGGAAAAAATAACCAACTTTTCTCTGTAGTTTGGGTTGCCAATATGCAATCAATTAATCAATTATCAGATAATGGATAAATGTACTGTGTGATCATTTCTTGGACTCCAATGACTAGGGCCCTTGTCCAGGAGATTGACATAGTCCCACTGAAATGTTGGTTCTGTACCCAGGACAAAGATCCTATTCTCCTGACCAAGGTCCCTTTTAACAGGCCTTCATTACTACTTTTAACTTTCCTCCTTCCTAAGGCATGTAGAATCACTCATCATCAGAGAACAGAGTTCCCAAAACACTTTTGGCATCTTTGGTTTTTGTCATGCATGAAATCCTCAGAATCCCAGTGACACTTCTGACTGTTAGTTAAGAAAGCAACTTCTTACTTTTCTTTGGGGTTTCTTTTTACCCTAAATTGTCTAGTTGATTTTTACCTCCAGTTCTTATCAGACCTCCCTCTGAAGGATTAAGTCTAACTGCCTTCATGGGATGGGGTAGTGACTGATCTGTTTTCTCCCAAATGAATTATCAGGTGGAAAGTAATGGGATACCCTTCCAGAGGGCCACTTGTCAAGACCAAACTCTCAATAATAGACAGAAAAGGAATTCCTTTCCTGGTGTCCCAGAAAGGCCTCTAACATGCTAGTCAAGAGGCAATTACAGGGTCACAACCTACGTTGAGTCCTGGTGTGCCATGAAGGTATCATAATTATACAGCAGCTGCATTTCCAGCGTTTTTGAAAGGAGTTTTGCAAGAAATGTTCCTATACTGATAGAGGTGGATTTGAACCCTCTCTGTAGCCTTACAGGACATTGCCCTTTTAATCCTCCTGACTAATTACCCCAAATTCTCAGATTACAGGCCTGTAACACCACAGAGTTCTAAAATTACCAGTTTGAGTCATATAGTGGACTGTCCATTACAGTAACATCAAAAAGATTTATGTGTGCAGCATGGCTTCTCCTTCAGATCAGAAAAGTAGGAACAGTATACTGTGTTTACTGCAGGAGGAAACAGACTAGAAAACACCCAGCTCAGAGGGTAATAATTCAGGCATTGAACTTCAGGGATCTCCTTTACAAAGAAAGACCTATGGTGCATGGTGAGTGACTTTCTCTGTAATTTTCCTATATGTATATTTTTTTCCTTGTGAATAAAGACAGAAAGAATTGGTGTGTGTACATTTTAGGGAGGATAGCTTGAACTACTAAGTATTCAGTTTCCAATTAGAGAACTCTCCATTGTAAATATTTGCTATCATGATTGACATAGTTATGACAGCTGAGAGATTTGAGAAACAGGCCACTGACTGTAATTCCTGACACAACTCACTGGCTAACATTTAACATTGGACAAAGTCATACAGTCTCATATTAGTGGCATTACCAGGAGGTACCTACTAAGCTTCAAAGTCAATACTGCAAAATGTTCTTCCAATTATATTTGTCATATAAAATGTCAATTATTTGTATCAGTTTAAAAATTTATTCTTTAAATGCATTTCTGCTACTTTTTCTATTTTTCAATGTTTCCTGGTTTAAGAATTTCACTCTGTTTTTCTTGATTGCTGTTTATTTATTTATTTATTTATTTATTTATTTATTTATTTATTGTATATATGTTTAATTATATCAGTTTAGAGTAGTGCTTATCAACATTGGGTGTCATGACTTCCTTTTGGGGGACTAAATGACCCTATCAGAGGACTGGCCTAAGACCATCAGAAAGAACGGATATGTATATTATAATTCATAACAGTAGGAATGACACAGCTATGAACTAGCACTGAAAATAGATTTATAGGTGGGGAACACCACATCATGATGTACTGTATTAACAAGTCACAGCATGTGGAAAGTTGAGATCAACTGGTTTAGATCAAGGTCTCCTGTAGCTCAGGCTTGCTTAACACTATAAAATTGAGAATTACTTTGAAGACCTAATTGTGCCTGTGTTGCCCAGTGCTACAAAGACAGTCTTGAAACTCCTACTAGGCTGGACCTTGACTGGTTTATGGGAAGGAAAAATAGACCATTGAATGAGTATCATCCAACTTTACTAGATTAATGAATTTACAAATAAAGTGAGACCTTTGTAAGAATTGAGTTCACTGACCAACTGTAAAACATGTGTAGTCACAGCATAGAAAGGGATGGGAAAGAAAGAGCTTAAAAGCTTTCCTCCCATGACAGTAATTTATATTGGCAATTAGTAACAAGGTTGTCAATTTTAGATGATTGATAAATGCTCTGATTGGCCATATCTTAGGTCTACATACAAGGCAATCAAGAATCTTGATAAAGAACTGAACATATCATAAAACCCACCTGCTGTAGTTACACCAGTTAAACCAAAGTGGTAGAACTGGATAAAAAGGTGTGGTCATGCCAGGTGGTGGTGGTGCATGCCTGTAATCCCAGCACTTGGGAGACAGAGGCAGGTGGAACTCTGTGAGTTCAAGGCCAGCCTAGTCTACACAGCTACTCCAGGATAGGCTCCAAAGCTGCAGAGAAACCCTATCTTGGAAAAAAAAGGTGTGGCCATTCCTAATGTGACTGTGTTTTCCATGTTTAAGATGTAAACCCTGAGAGAAATAATGTGAGTAGGACTTGGGATGTTCTAATACAAATCTCTAGTCTCTGGAGCACATGGCCATAAAGCCTGTTTCAACTTTTTAGTAGAAATTTTTAAATTAAAACTATGTCATTTCCACTATCTCTTACATGCCTCCAAGCCCCTGTCATACACCCTTCATCATGTTCTATCCCATGACCTCTTTTTCTTTAACAATAGTTACACTTTGAATGTTACTTCTGTTTGGCTGCAGGACCTCTCAGGTCTGAAGTAAAGTGTTGTCTGCACTGGACATTGAGTGTGTAATGGAATGTGCACACAAAAAAGACCCTGTGCCTTAGAAGAGTAAGGACCTAACCAGTTGATGATACCTTTGTGATCTAATCAGAGTTGTATCAAGTCTCTTTGTTCATACAGTTTCCATGCAATGAATAAAATTTTGTCGACATGATCTCACCATTATGGACTGAAATAAGAAAAACATAAGAAAAGTCAGCCTTTCATCATTTGCCAACATTTCATCTGCAATTTTCTAAGAGCAGTGCAGTTCAGTAGACCATCTCCAGTTAATTTATCTTTCTTGGTTGAACACTTCCTTATATTATAGGAATATGTCAGCAGGGATGATATTACACATCTGCATTAGACACACAAACACACATAAGCAAAATGTTAATCTGATATTCACTCTTTAAAACATATTTTTAGTTTAATATACTTGAAGTTAAATGGAAAACCACATCCTGAATAGTAGATTAGAAGCAGAGATATGTGAAATACTGTCTGTAGTATTATAGTATTTATTAAGGACCTATAAATGATCCATTCATATAATATGCCAAATTAATTTTTTATTCAATTCCATGCCCTAGTAATAGTAAAACATCCATTTAGAATAGTATTATGCCTGAGGCCTCCCCCAAGTTGGCTTGGTTCCAGAGAGGAGGTAAGGATAGGATGAACCAGGGATGATTGCCCAGAGAATCTTGCAGCCTGACTGACTAGCAGCCAAAGTGTTTATTTATACAGAATTTATTAATCAGGGATAGATTCATATTTTTCTAAACCATAGATCATATAATTTTTGGTGTTGGGTATGTGTTTAAACTTTTTCACATGTGCATCTGGGTTTATAAGCTTAGTTATTATTGATAATCCAAGACAGAATAGAGTTATCTTTTATAAAATTTTTTCCTCAAGTTTAGAGATCATTGATAAACAGTTGTCTTTTACAATAAATTTCAACCTCATAATCCAATTTTTAAATAAACTACTGTCATATGATAGCCTGTTCTCAAGTTGGTATCATTCATGGCTTCAAAGACTCTAGGCCAAATTGAAATTTCCATGCCAGCCTAGGCAGTTTGCCATGTCACAAGCAATTTATTAACTATTAATTGTCATAATATACAAGAAAAAAATTGTCAAATTTGTTGCAGTTATGATTCAATTTCTGGAATCACACTATGTTTATATTCTATATCTGTATAGAATTTATTTATGCATCTAATCCTGGCATTCTTGTGTTCCATGGTCATAAACAGCACAATGGATCATCATGTGCTAACTTTTATCAGAAAGGGAGGTCTTGATACCTTATTCTATTATCATCTTTTTTCATCATTCTTGCCTATCAATAGATGTTTCTGGGTGGAGCAGAGGTAATTTTTGCTAATTTCCCTTTAATACTGTATGCGCCATGTAATTGTCTGTTTGTATAGGGGGAAAGGGCTTGCAGTCTGAACTATGGCCAGCTCTTCTAGCTCATCGAATCTTGTTGACCTCTGTAAGTTTACTTGGGTATCATTATCTTGTTCCTGAGTAAATACAGGCACAGATGTTTTAAAAAAATCTCATGCCCTCATAAGAGAACTGTGGCTTTTATATGTGTGTCAAAATTACCAAGGATAAGGAAGACAATGAAATAAATAATGGTATCTCTCTAAGGGTGGAAGTGGTAGTATGCTTCAGGCCTTTACTGGAGAAGCTTAGAAGCAGAAATCTTGGAAGAATGCATAAAGCATTCATAAGAAAATTTCCAGCAATTCAATATGCCCAAATTGTACAAATAATAAAAGTCCTGAAATCTGTAATATATCAGCATCAAAAGGAAAATAGGCATGTCAGCCATTATGTTGATCATGTTTTCTGGATCTTCTTCAGGCAGCTATGATGGATTTTTGACTTTTGCTCTTCCCATCAGATATGGCTGTATCAGTATTATTCATGATAGTTCAGTAAAAATTTCTTCAAGAAATCTTTTCTTAGAGTAATCAACCATTATGCCCCAATTATAGGGGATTGTAGCTATAGTTTTCTTGTCCTGTCTGGCCCATGGAAAAGACAAATCTCTCTCTCCAACCAGTCCCACAGTTGCTCAGACCCAACTGAGTAAATACAGAGCTTTATGTTGCTTACAAACTGCATAGCCATTATAGGATTCTTGCTATCTGTTCTTATATCTTAAATTAACCCATTTGTGTTAATCTATAAGTTGCCACTTGGCTTGTGGCTTACTGGTATCTTATAATCTGCTTCTCAGTGTGGCAATGTCTCTCTTTTCCATCCTTCTTCCTCCCAGAATTCTCTTTTCTACTTGTCCCACCTATACTTCCTGCCTGGCTACTGGCCAATCAGCATTTTATTTACACAGAGTGATATACACAGCAGGGGATCCAGATTAATTTCAGCTAGAGTTACAAATAATAGGGCATATTTAAATGATGTTTTCTCTCTTAGATGTATATTTACAATACATAAATGAATGTACTACACCATGTTCATTAAAATAAATGACACTTTCCTCAAGTTAAAAAATTCACATGTACATGTACAAAATTATGAGATCAGGCATTTAAGAAACAACAGTTTCTGGATTAAATGAGTCATCCTTCCAGTTTTAAAAACTAGTGATTATTTGCTCATATAAGGACTAGTTTCCTATTTGCTTTCATGGATTATAAAACCAGAAAGAATTTGCTGATGGTTGTTCATTTGTGTCTATAAAATTTTATTGCAGAAATTCTAATCTCAGGCTCATTTTTAGGTAATTTATTTCTTAATGAGAAGTTATGAATAAAATTCATTACAAGTACCCAAATAATTCCTTCCTTGTTTGAATAGACTATAGTCTATTGCTTTCCTATCCAGTATGTCTCTAGTTACAGATCTAAGTAGATTGGCATGAGAATTAAGAAAATACAGACAGATATGACACTGGGACTCAAAGGAAAGCTGGGGGCAGGTGTCTGTGTTCCCTGAGGTGAAACCACAACACCTTAGAAGCTTTGTGTCAGTAATACCTACATTCAAACACATTTACTGCATGGTGATAATAGAAAGTCAGGGTTACTATCTAAACCTATGTACATACCCATTCTTGACTCAACTATGTATTTTCTGTCTCTTTAGCCTTAAATTGTTCAGGCCTAAACATCTGAATAGAGCAAATTATGGTAGAGAATTTTCCCCTAAATATTACCATCTTCATAAGATCAAAAGAGGATTTATAATATTTCAAGCCTCAAGTGATGAGGGAAAATTTCTGTGCCTTTTTATGTATGTCTATGTCCTGGTCATTGATCTAGATCTGCCCATGTAAACAGCTCTAGTTAACTCATGGACATACTCGGCCATATTTTTTTCCTCATATATACTTTCAATGAATTAATATGTCATATTTTTCCTAAAACAATCTGCTTTGTATTTTCATGATATGTTTTGGACATTTTCTGTAATGTAGTAATAGGCATGAATTATAGAATATCAGTATAAAATAAATACCCAAAATTCCAGAGCAGCAGATATTGAATACAAGTTTTTTGTATTTATTGATAGAAAAAATTGAGACATAATTGGGGGTTTAAGAAAATTTATATTATATTCTTTAAAATCTCAAGTATTAGTGAAACAAAAATATTTATATAAAAGCTGTAGCAGTCTAAGATCACCATCCTATACCATAAAATATACAGCAAATTATACAGTGATTTTGGCTTGACATAATTTTCCATAAAATTATCCTGGTATAAGTCTTCACACTTTAAATTACTGTTTCTTTCATATCTTGTCAAATTAATCCTATGTCATTTTAATATATGATTTTTGTGTAATTTTGTTTGATTCATTGCTGTTTATGTAAATTGTTTCCTACAGAAATTTTGTGAACATAAATTTTATTTCTTGGTAAAAATATTTCTAAAATCACACCAAGCATATGGCTTTCTGATTTCACTCATCTGACATTGAGTAAGGTTTTAACTTGCCAAAGCTTTCCTTCTACTATCCATATTATAGAGAATCCTTTTATTGCATGAGTACTGTGGTAATAATAACCAATTGAGTTTGTTTCTTTCATGAATTGTCTGTCATTTTCTAAATTTTTAGCTTCTTGTAAAGAATTTCTTTTTATATTCTATACATGTGTTAAGTTTCTTCCCTTTAGTGATACTCTGCTGTGCTTGAATATTTGAGGACTCCATAACACCGCATTCTTGATATTGTATGGGTTCTCTTTAATATGGATTATGTGATGATCTTCAAGATTTAAAAACTTAGATAAGGTTTTCCCACATGCTTTATCCAAAGTATGGTTTTAGTGACTTTATGCAGGACATAATACATAACACATTCATTACAACTGTAAGGGTTCTGCCTTCAGTGGGTCTTTAATGTCCCTGAACATGTGAATCATGGGCAAAGGGTCCGTCAAATTCAGTACGTTTTTAACTTTCTTCTCCATTTTGGATTTTTTGATGGACTTGAAGTGTTGAGACCCTGGTAAAGGACTTGTAACATTTTATACATCTGTAATGATTCCCTCCTGTGTGGACTTTGGGATGGCTTCGTAGATGTGAGGTCGGCCTAAAGAACTTTCCCCATTCTTTACATCTCTAAGGATTTAATCCTGTATGTATTCTTTGATGAACATGAAGGTTTTGAGCTTTGAGTAAAGGACTTGCCACAATCTGAACATTTATAAGGTTTCTCTCCAGTGTGTATTCTTTGATGAACTTTAAGTTTTGAGCATACAATGAAGGATTTCCCATAAATTACATTAAGGTTTTTTCTCAGTGTGTGTTTTTTGATGAACAAAGGTTGAGCTCTGAGTAAAGGACTTGCCACATCTGAACATTATAAGGTTTCTCTCCAGTGTGTGTTTTGATGACATTAAGTGTTGAGCTCTGAGTAAAGGACTTGCCACAATCTGAACATTTATAAGGTTTCTCTCCAGTGTGTATTCTTTGATGAACATGAAGGTCTGAGCTTGGTGA
>NW_023411342.1:0-16370 GCF_903995425.1 Onychomys torridus
CTTTTATGTACTTGAAGATGAGTGGGATGTACAAAGGCCTTACCATATTGATTATATTCATAGGTTGTTCTCCAGTATGTGCTCTTTTATTACTTGGAGGACGAGTGTGATGAAGTAAGGCTTGACCACACTGATAATGTTCACATGCTTTCTCTGTAGTAAGACTTCTTTCATGCCTGCAATGTTAATTGAAACATTGAATAGCTTTGGCACATTTATTACAATGTTGAGTCTTTCTATCTCTGTGAATTAATTTTACAATTTTCTGCAAATATAAAGAATGATGTTATCTTAATATTTACATGTTGTGTACATTCAGGTTGTTCCCCTGCATAAAAGATGTCTTTACATATTTCAACATGCCTGTGATAGTAAAAGCTTTACTACCAGTCTCATATTTATGGCATCATTTTTTTTTTCAAATATTTGAAGAGAACCTGTAGAATTCAGACATTTACATCACTTACTTTATTGAAAACTGTTCCTTTATAATGATTAATGCTACATTTTCACAGTGAACCAGGACAAACAGAAGCATTTACACAGCCCTAGTAGGTCTTGTCTGGGTTGTGTTTGTTGATCTATTCCAAATTACGCTGGAAAACCAATTGTTTGTAAACTTGAATCTCAGTCATCAAGTTTACTTAACGAGGGACTACTATATGTCTTGTAATTGTTCTGAGATTGAGAGATGAACATTACTTCTTTTCCTATCCTTATGTTCATATGGCTGGTATCCAAAGTGACATAAGATATAACTATTAAAGAAGGAATAACAAGAAGGTTTCCACATGTTATTTACAGCTGGGCTTTCTTTTCCTCATCAACATGTGGTATAAGGATTAATATTTTTTACCACACCTCCCCTTAATGCTTGATTCTAACCACCTATCTAATTAAAATGAGCAAAGACAGAATAACTTTTTGAGTAACAAAGCTTTTACTATGGAATACTTGCTTATTAAAAGGTTGTGTACATATTCTTATACCTTCAGTGAATATACCTTTTGTAATTTGAATAGTATGAAACTTAATGGTTTGTCATTTGTACAGCATAGCTCTGATGAAGCTATTATTCAAATGATTCCTGTCAAGGCCTTGATTACTTGTCTTCCATTTTAAAATATTCATTTCCAAACACAATTCCCTTACCTGCCATTGAGGTACGTGTGTTTTTGATCATCAATGGGTTTTAAGCTGTGACTATTTACAACGTTTCATTTCTTTAATACTTAGTGATAGTTAAATACATCCAGAAGCACATTTGTATCACCATGCACACAAAAAAGTTACCTTGCATGTTTTTGAGAACTTTGACAATGTTCTTCAACTTCAAGATCTTCCCAATTGTAGCCTAAAATGCCAAACAAGGAAATGTATGGAATATTACAGGGAACTGAATAATTTACATTACTATCTTTAGTGATCCTTAGAACTATGCCTGTTTTATTCACATCATTCTTCCTCATTCTCAATCAGAATTCCAGAAGTGCATCAATAATCAAAAAACTGTTGTTTCCTTATTTATATTTTTGGTTGTGAGCCTAGCCTTTAATGGCTGAGCCATCTCTACAGCCCTGTTTCCTTATTTGAATGGTGAAGGAAAATGTACAGTGTTACCTATAGCAGTGAGGTTCATATATGTCTCCAGCATCACATCTTTATAGAGATTCCTTTGTGAAGGATCCAATAATGCCCATTCTTCATGTGTGATGTCAACATGCACATCGTTATATGTCACTGTATTCTAAAATATGACATATATAAATATGCCATCCACATGTATAAAACTGAAAGCATGATAAGACACAGTAAATGTGTGCTTATTTCACAATATAGTCATTCAATTCTGGCGATTGCTACACATATTCTGTAACTCAGATGTTACAATGAAATCATCAAGTTACTTTACAAAGAAACAGAATAGGAAGTTTACCTCTATTATTTCTGAATGCTTTGAACAGGATATCACCTTGCAAGAAAAGTGCCTATTAACAGAGATAGAGAGACAAGCAAACACTTCAACAGTACTGAGCATACATCAGAGAAATTGTATGAACGTTTGTTGACTACAAACAAAATTTGTAAGCTGGATATATTGGTTCATGCCTTTAATCCCAGAAGTTAGAAAGTAGAAGCAGATATATGTGCTTCTGAGGTGAAAATTAGCCTAGTCTATGCAATCAGTTATAGGACAACAAGAATTAAATATGAAGAACCCATATGCCCTGCAAACTTCCATTCAAACAAACAAAAAAAGATAAGGTGAACTCAGAGATTTTTATTTACTGAAGCTTCTACAAAGAGTTTGGCATTCACTCCAGTCCTGTATTAATCTTCCAGAAACCTGAATTGCTCCAGTTTAACCTATATTTTAATAAATTTTACTAAAAGGAACTGTGCATTTAAACAGTTACAACGAGAAAGAAGATAACATTAGTATTATCAATGATGATCATAATTAATCAACAAAGGGAAGAAGAGATGGCTCAGAAGTTAAGAGCTCTTACTGGTGTTAGGGTTTGTGTACTATACTTGAAAATGGAATACAAAAGAACAATATGCCTGTGTGCCTACATGTAAATAAGGTAGCACATGATTAAAATTAGAAACATAATAAAGCAGGTATGCAATGAGCAGTCTTTCATTATTCAAGCCCATAAATTAGCATAGAGACCCATCAATTCCTTGTACTTCAGTATTCAATTACTATAGTTAATAGACACAATTAAGAGAAAACCAAGTATGGTTGACATAACTTGTTCCATAATGGTACTTCTCCTTAACATGTGATAAAGTCTTTTGTCATTGAGAAAAAGTATTTTCTAAAGACAGAGCTAACTCCCTTCACACTGCACCAAGGTGCTACAACACAGAAACACACACCACACAAACTGTGTACCTGCAACATCAATAAAACAGAAGCCCTATACACTATTCTATACTGTTGAATTATTGTACTTATGGAGCCCTCTGCTTACCTGCATAGTCGTGATCTATAATATTTGTTATCTTGTGAAAAATCCTCCATTTTGTTTCAAGTCTTTGAAGATGACTTCCTAAATCTAGATCACACCAATTCATAATGTAACCATTAGAAATAGAGAGGACAGCATAAATTATGACAAGTCAGTGCCTCTTGGTTGTGTTTCACACACTCTCCAGTCATGATCAGTAAAGAAGTCTAATACTGTTCACAAGATTCATACTCAGGAAAACTGGCATTGCATGAGAGAAACCACACAACACACACTGGACTCTAAAATAACTTCTTGATGATATCACAGCTGTTTAGAGGATAAAGAATTATGTGTGAAAATAAGCTAAACAAAATAGTAATAATCAGAGCAGAATGATCATATATTTTATGAACACAGAGATAAATTTGAGAGACACAAAAGAAAAAATTATAAAATGGAATAGACACAATTGAGGGTCACAAAGTGAGAGGAAGTAGTATACCATGAGAGAAATGGTGGTGTAGATCCCTTTTCTGCTTTTCTGTGACAAATGAAAGTGGTTGTGGATAGGGGCTAACACTGGGATCATAACATCAAGGCTACTCAAAGACTTTATCCATGCAGATGACATAGATCTCACTGCATCCATAAGGTGAGTTGTCTTTTTCCATGTGGTCTAAAAACTATTAAATTCTGTAGCAAGACAGAACAACAGAAATTGAACCAAGTAGCCTTGAATGAAATGCCACAGGAAGGGATTCAAATAAAGTGTTTCTTCCTTTGAGTGATTTTCCTCATTTCTCATGAATTCATGTGATTTCAGATGATAGTATAGGCACACACACACACACATACACAGACACCTATCTGCAACTAAATTCCTTTCATAGACTGCTTTGTGTTTAATAATATAAAGTAAAAATATCTGTATGTCACAAAAATCATGCACACCTTTAAACTCTCACAAGTTATTCATTTCATATTGAAAGTAAAGCAAATGTCCAGTGTGATGTAATATAACTATGAGACACAGGATATATCTCTAGAGAACTGAAACCAGAAATATATCACACATCCCCACATCCAATGATATTACTGAAAATTGTCACTCTTTAATCATTTAACACAATGATGTTGAGTATAAGTTGAATGAATATTTATATGTGATATTTCCTTAATATCATAAAACTTTACTAAAAATTTCCTAAATCTTACTTCCTATCTCATATTATAGAATACACCATGCTGATTTTTTGAGGAGTCACTGTCATATGTATTTCCCAAGAGTAGAACACACTTTGTATTCATTACTAGAAATCAAACCATGAAATCACCAAATCTGGAGGTATGTTCATAACTCAGGCAGCATTTATTCTTTAAGGAAAGTTCTGCTTCTGAAATGATATAAGAAAAATATCTTGTGTGTGCTTCTCTTTGCCTCTTTTCCTTTATTTTGAGGTAAAGTTTTGATACTTGTCAATACATAAGTGAATTCTTGTACAATACATAATACTTGCACCAATGAAAACATTAACAAAAAGCTTGCTGCCCAACTTGGCCCTAGTTTCTGGCCATCCAGCAGCCCCACTGGAAGGCTCCCCTTTTCCAAGACTGCAAACAGACCATGCAATATCCACACCCTGCCCCTACACCCATCTGTTGGAGATCACAGCCACTTCCTGAGACTCAGAGACCAGCCCCAAGCATCCATCCTGCCCCAGAGCTCCCATCTGGACAAGATATGGAGATCCCAGCTACTACCTGAGACTCAAATTCCAGTCCCCAGTTCCCATCCACCCCAGAATTCCCATGTGGAACAGAGGTGAGTGCCTGGGGTCATACCCAGAGATGCAAGGCCCTAGGTACCACCCCTAGACACCAGCCATTCAGGGGAAGGCTTGCCTAACTTGGCCCCAGTTTCTGGCCATCCTGCAGGTCCCAAGGGAAGGTTCCCCTTTCCAAGACTGTAAGCAGACCCTGCCATCTCCTTACCCCTGCCTCCACACCCCATCTGTCTGAGACCCCAGCCACTTCCTGAGACTCAGAGTGGCAAGCACCCAGCTCCCATCTGGCCAGCACTCCTATCTGGCCCAGAGCTTCCATCTGGACCAGAGAGAGGCTCCCTAAATCTGTCAGCTATGTCTGGACCAAGTGCACTGATAAGACCAAGAATGAATCCACAAGGAGATGGGCAGATGTCAAGGCAGAAGTACATAAAACAAAATAAAGAGCAATACAGCATCACCAGAATCTAGCACTCCTACAATAGCTAGACCTGAACATCACAGAATGGAAGAAGCAGAAGTAAACAACCTTATGAATAATATCATGAAGAGGCTAGAGCCTTATACAGAAGAAATCAAAAAAGAAGTGGAGGAACAGGAAAACAAAAAATGGGAAGAACTCTATAATAAAAAAACAAAAACAACCCCCCCCCAAAAAAAAAAACTAGAGGGATGGCCAAATAAAGCAGAAGAAAACAATAAGTCCCTGAAAGAAAATTATGAAAGAGCAATGAATCAGATGAGGGAAACAGTCCAAGGCCTGAAAAAGGAAATAGAAAAAATGAAGAAGAAACAAGCAGGGGGAATGCTGGAAACAGAAAATCTGAGGAAACAATCAGGAACTTCAGAGGCAAATATAACCAACAGAATGCAAGAGATGGAAGAGAGGATCTCTGGTGTTGAAGAAACGGTAGAAGAAATAGGTTCATCAGTCAAAGAAAACATTAAAGCCAACAAAGTCATGACCCAAAATGTCCAAGAAATTTTGGACACCATAAAAAGACCAAACCTATGAATAACAGGGATAGAGGAAGGAGATGAATACCAACTCAAAGGCACAGAAAATATATTTAACATGATCATAGAAGAAAACTTTCCCAACTTAAAGAACGAAATGGCTATGAAGACACAAGAAGCCTATAGAACCCCAAACAGACTAGACCACCCCAAAAAGTCCCCTTGCCTCATAATAATTAAATAACTAAATGTACATAATAAAGAAAGAATATTAAGAGTAGCAAAGGAAATAGGCCAAGTGAATTACAAAGGCAAGCCCATCAGAATAACACCTGATTTCTCAATGTAGTCTCTGAAAGCCAGAAGGACCTGGACAGATATAATGCTGATACTAAGAGACCATGGATTCCAGACTAGACTAATATACCCAGCAAAACTTTCAATCATCACAGATGGAGAGAACAAGACATTCCAAGACAGAGCCAGATTTAAACAATACTTATCCACAAACCCAGCCCTTCAGAAAGCACTAGAAGGAAAATTCCAACCTAAGGAAGGCAGATACACCCTCTAAAATACAGGCAATAGATAACACCAAAGCAGTAAACCTCAAAGAAGAGAAGTACACACACACTACCACCAATAATTACAATAATAATAATAATAATAAATAACTAATAATTAATAATAATAACAACAGGAATGAACAATCATTGCTCATTAATATCCCTTGATATCAATGGACATAATTCACCTATAAAAGACACAGACTAACAGAATGAATATGAATACTGGACCCATCTTTCTGCTGCATACAAGATACATACCTCAAATTCAAAGATAGACAATACCTAAGAAAAAAAGGCTGGGAAAAGACATTCCAATCAAATGGTCTTAAGAAGCAAGCTGGTGTAGCCATCTTAATATCCAGCAAAATAGACTTCAAACTAAAATCAATCAAAACACATAATGAAGGACATTATGTACTCATCGCAGGAAAGATAAACCAAAATGAAGTTTCAATTCTGAACATTTCTGCCCCCAAAAAAAGGGCACCCACATATGTAAAAGAAACATTATTAAAGTTTAAATCACATATGAACCCCCACAAATTAATAGTGGAATACTTCAACACCCACCTTTCACCTCTAGACAGATCTGCCAAATTGAAACTTAACAGAGAAATAAAGGACTTAACTGATGTTATAACTCTAATGGACTTAATTGAAATCTACAGAACATTACATCCTAACAAAAAAAGAATGTGTCAAAAAACAAACCAAATCCAAACAAGGTCTATTTTCATTAGATCAAAATATAAAATCCTTTATTACTTAAGCTTCAAGTGTCTTTAAAATTTCAGTGTGCCCAAGAGTAACAGCCATTTTTGTTTTGAGGATTGATTAATTTTCAACATTTAAAAGTATTTCTCCACCTTACATACCAACCAGAGTTCCCTCTCCCTCCCCTCAACCTACTTACCCTACATTCCCCCACCCTGTCCCCAAGCACTACTCAGAGAGGGCAAGGCCTCCAATGAAGTTTCTGCAAAGTCTGGAATCTCAAGCTGAAGTAGGAGCAAGCTCCCAACCCCTCTGCATCAAGGCTGAGCAAGGTATCCCTCCATAGGCAAAGTGCTCCAAAATGGTTATTCATGCAATAGGGATAAATCCTAGTTCCACTATCAGGGGTGCCACACACTACAGAAGCCTCACAACTGTCAACCACATTCAGAGGCTCTGATTTGGTCTTATTGAGGTTCTCCAGTTGTCATTCCAGAGTCCTTGAGCTCCCACTAGCTCAGGTTAGCTGTATCTGTGGGTTTCCCCATCACGATCTTGACCTCCCTTCTCATATAATTCCTCCTTCCCATCTAAGACTGGACTCCAGGAGCTCAGTTCATTGCTTAGCTATGGATCTCTGCATCTGCTTCCATCATTTACAGTCACAGCCTCATGTGGTACTGATAAAGATTCAAAATTATTCTTCTAAAGCACTATTAAGTGCAGAAATATTTTATGCAACTTATCCTCATAGTAGACAAAGTATCCAAAGTATCACATTTGGCAAATATTTATGTTATGACTACCAGGAACAACTACGTTGACAAGGTAAGTCCTAGTAAGAACATGCTGTTATGGCATAAAAATAAAAAATGACAAACCAAAGAAAAACATCCAGTTCTGTGTAAATTTATTCAACACATATCTGAAGTGTTCTTTAAATATAAATACTGTTTTTAAAAGTTTCTTTGTGTGTGTGTGTGTGTGTGTGTATATTTGTCTGTGTATGTCTCTGTGTGAAGAGTGTATATTTGTTCATGTGTTTGTGTGGTATGTGTGGTTTATGTGATCTTTTTCTCAGTTTCTGTTTGTTTGTCTTTATGTTTGTGCATGTATTTGTGTGTATGTGTGTTTTTGTGATTGTGTGTATAGTTTGTGTTCAAGTGCAGTGTGTGTATTTTTATGTGGTGTGCATGTTTATATGTATATTGTGCATGTACTTGTATAAGTTTGTGTGTGTGTAAGAGAGAAGTGTGTGTGTGTGTGTGTGTGTGTGTGTGTGTGTGTGATGGTGGTATCTGTTTGATGTGTACTGCACATACATGCTAGACCTCATATACAGTGGCTAATTAACAACTTGGAAGACTTGGTTCTCTCTATCATGAGTTCCCAGGAACAAGCTTATTGTACTTGGATAGCAATGTGCTCTGACTTGATGAGTCATCTCAAGATCTCAGTAATACATGCAAATAAACTTTATGAAATAATTGCTGGTCCCTAATGTCAAGGCAAATATACTGTCTTGTGTGATTGCTTTTTGAAATAACAGGAACTAACTCAGGTTCACTACTGAACCATCTTAGGTGAATTTCATGATTGGGGAGATTTTATTGATTAATATTATTTTATCTAAAGCAACAGTGGGTACAACTTTGATGTAGACAATGCATATTTTGAAGAAGAAGATTCCAGCAATGTAGATTTACCTTACATTCCAGCTGAAAAGTCACCTACCCACCAGCAGTTCCATTCTAAACCCATGGATTCTGACAATGATGATGATCCCTTGGAGGCATTTATGGCTGAAGTAGAGGATCAGGTGGCTAGAGACATGAAGATACTTGAAGAAAAGGACAAGGGAAGAAAAAACGTAAAGGGTATTCGAGTTGACATTGAAGAAGAAGATGACCAAGAAGCTTATTTTCCATACATGGCAGAAAACCCAACTGCTAGGGTAGTTCAGGAGGACAAAGACATCTGGAATATGATAGTGATGGAAATCCAATTGCACCCTCCAAAAAATGTATTGATCCTCTTCATCCCATTGATCATTCAGAGATTAACTGTGCACCATTTGAGAGAATTTTTACAATGAACATGAGGAGATAACCAACCTCACTCCACAGCAGTTAATAGACCTGCGGCATAAACTCAACCTTCAGGTCTCTGGTGCTGCACCTCCTAGACCAGGAAGTAGTTTCACTCATTTTCGGTTTGGTGTACAGCTCATGCACCAGATTTGGAAATCTGAGTACACACAGGCAACTCCAATACAGTGTCAGGGTGCACCTGTAGCATTAAGTGGTAGAGACATGATTGGTATTGCTAAAACAGGCAGTGGGAAAATGGCAGCCCTTATTTGGCCCATGTTGATTCATATAATGGATCAGAAGGAATTAGAACCAGGCCATGGACCAATTGGTGTGATTGTGTGTCCTACTAGGGATATTTGTCAACAGATCCACACAGAATGTAAGTGGCTAAGGCAAACACAAGTCCCGAGGAAAGTAGCTATCAGGAATGCCAGCCTCACTGCCAGCTAACAGAAGCAGGTGTGGTTCTGGTGGGGCCAGTGTCTAATGAAGGAGAGACACCTCTTAAAGCCAGCTGAGGAGAGAATAGAAATCTCTCAATGTCCCATAATTGAAAACTTAAAAAGCTTGGTTCAAATCTCTTGTTGCAAAAGCAAAAAATTCTAAAGCAAGTCCAGTAACAGAGAACTAGAGGTTGACTCCCAGACCAAAAAAGAACTATGGGAAATGAAGTCCATAACCTAGCTCGTAGCTGATGAAGGGAAGTGCATTCTGGGAAATGTAGGTTTTCAGCTAAAGTTGGCGATACTATCCAAAAACTTTTCAGCTCAGAATGAAGTTTCTTCTCAAAGCAATACTAGAAAGCTTAATCTTACATCTTGAGAACTCAAATCAGAGAAAAAGCTACCTATAAGTGCAAACAAGCCACTTTAAAATCCTTAAAATGCTGGTCAGTGGTGGTGCACACTTATAATTCCAGCACTTAGGAGGTAGAGGCAGGTGGATTTCTGTGAGTTCAAGGCCAGCCTTGTCTACAGAGCTAGTCCAGGACAGGCTCCAAAGCTACAGAGAAACCCTGTCTCAAAAAAAAAAAAACAACAATAAAAAATCCTTAAAACAAGGGAAAGCATTTTATACACTGAATATTTTCTTAGATATGAAGAAACAGATGTTGAAATTTAAAAAGTTCTTTGACTTTTGAACAATCTGCCTGCAATGAGTCATTCCTTTGCAAATCTAATAAGGACACAAGGAAATGATATTCTAAAAGAAATGACTGCTTTATAGATGGGAAACAAACTTCAGAAAATCTAGCTGTCTTACAAAAGAGTTGCTTCACCTGAAACTTCCTTATAAGAAATCAATTCTAAATACCACAGCTGCTAATAATATCAGGAGTTAAAGGTAATGAAGTGAAAATATCCAATCAAAGTAAGCTAATGAAGGATATGTTTCATGAAAGAACATCTATGTTCTTGACTCCTTTGAATAGTAACAGTTTTGGTAAAAATACTGGAACTAACAACAATCAAGTCAAAATGTTTCAACAAATTCAAGACGCTATTCACAAAAGTAAGCTAGCAGGCTTTGTGGGCCATATTAGAGCTCATTCCAATCTCCCTGGTCCTTTAGCTGAGGGTAATGAAATGTCTGATAAGCTAACAAAGATAGCATTATCCCAAGTGGAAATGGCTCAAGAGTCACATGATCTTCATCAAAATAGCAAAAGCTTAATAAAGCAATTCAATCTTACCAAAGAAGCAACTCATCAAATGGTTAAATGATGTGGGATATGTCAAATATTTTCCTCTCCCTCACCTACAGTTAAACCCTAGAGGTCTTCTGCCTAACCATCTATGGCAAATGGATGTTACTCATATTGCAGAATTTGACAAATTAAAATATGTACATGTGACCATTGACACTTATTCAGGATTTTTAATGGCTAGTGCACAACCTGGGGAAGCTACAAAACAAGTAATTTTGCATGGCTTGAAGTGTCTTTAGTATATGGGTATACCAAAATTATTAAAACTGATAATGGTTCTGGATGTAGTAGTAAGGCATTTCAACAATTTTGTACACAATGGGAAATCATACATAAAACAGGTATTCCTTATAATCCGCTGGGACTACGTATTGTGGAAAGGGCTCATAGAAGTCCTAAAATATAACTTCAAAAAATAAAAATAGAAAAGAAAGAAATATACCTTCAGTCACTAGAGTATGGATGTCTGTGAGCAGCCTACCACAGATAGATTTTTGGCACAGTGGCATCCAAGCAAGTTTTGCTCAAGCTCAAGTGAAATGGAAATATCCCTGCTCGGGATTATGGAAGGGTGGCGATCCTGTGTTAATATGGGGTTGAGGACATGTTTGTGTTTTTTCACAAGAGGAGAATGAAGCTCAGTGGTTACAGGAGTGTCTGGTAGGGAGTGTGGAACTAAGAAATGTCAGCTCAAATGACGTTCCTATAAAGAAACCAGAATGAAAGTGGCTTGATTAGTGTTTCTGAGGTTTTGTCACTAGAAATAGAGTTCAGAGCTGTGCCACTTTTGAATTTACTAGCTCCTTTAGAAAACTGCTTTATATCACCTAATAGCTGTGCAGTATTTTGTGAAGAGCTTTACAGCAACTAAATATGGTAATTTCATCCTCAGAGTGAAGTAAAGTTTTTCGGTAGAACAAACCAAAAGTACTGCAGTAATAGAAATATTTGTCTGAATTGAAGCGCTTGGCGGAGTGATTATGAACTTGAGTGAAGGGACAGCCTCTAGTTAAAAGCTGTTTACCACTGACAGTGTATCTCTGCTGGTTCCAGAATGGCTGAGAGACCATAGCAACTTTGGGGAGTGGCTTCGTCTTGAGAATTTTACAGTTCACTTGTAACTGGTATCACAATTCTATAACGACAATACTCAGTAAATCCCAGTGTTGTATAGCAAAGCTGACTATAAACTCTAATGGCTTTATCCAGCAGGTCCACATAGAGGATGATCAGGGTCAGAGGCCTGAGGGCAGGTGTCTGAAATGGTTGCACTTGGCTGTGCTGGAAAGAGATCTTTTGTTCCACCCCCTTGGCATCTCTATAAATACCCTGGGGAAGAGACAGTCAGAGCCCATTGGAAAAGGTTCCAGGCCCTGTCAAGGCTATCCTTTATTTTCTATCTGTTTATCTCCACACTATATATCCTTCTATCTAATACTTCCTGCTGCTCACACTCAAGAAAACTCTGGGGAGCTGTGGGGTTGGTGGGTAAATTCCCCACAAAAAGAAAGAAAGAAATTAATAAAGAAAAATCTCTTTTATTATAGAGTGTATCCATCTCTGGCTAATGCTAAAAGAAGAGCCAGCCTAGAAGACATCTTGCATTCTACATATGCTATCATCATGGTGACATTTGGGTTCAGGCTCCAGGTTACACTGTGAACAATTTGAATAGGTACAGAAGACTTCAATTCTATTCACATAGACAGATAGGAAACTTAAAGAGTAAAGACATTTCCAAAATTATTTCTTAAGTAACCCAGTGATATGAAACAGCAGGACCTTCTTCAATGATGGGGTCCTGAGGTGAAGGTCATAGGAGGTGAGAAAGAGAAGAAAAGTATAAGGTAGAAAGGATAAAAGCTGGGATGGGGAGGTGTTGCAAAATCTGTCTCATGTCAACTAATCTTCTTAAGAAGAATAGCAGTCTGACAGTGGTGGCACATGCCTTTACTCCCAAGACTCAGGATGCAGAGACAAACAGATGTCTGTGAGTTCTAGGTCAGCCTGGTCTATGAAGCAAGTTTCAGGACAGGTACCAAACTATAGAGAAACCCTGTCTCAAAAAACCAACATAAATAAGAAAACACACAAATGAGAAGAATAACAACCTGTATATGACTTCCAAGAGGGACATGGAGGAAAATCGTGAACTTCTAAGAAGTCAGCAGAAAGTACCATACAATGGGACAAACACAAAGAGGAGGCTAATCAAATAATGCTGCACAAGGGAAAACAGGGTCTCTCAAGAACATTACAGTCTAAGCCCACAGTGACCTATGGACTGATAACCACAGCCTCCTCTAGTGGAAGGTTTTGGATTCTCATGACCTGAAATAATCCCACCACAAAGGCCCTGGTGGCAGACCATTACCAGCTCTCTCAAGCATACTCCTGGTTTTGTGGAAGGAGTCCTGTTTTACTGTCAATATATCAGGCTCTTAGTGAAAGCTCCCAAGGCCTAGGCCCTAGGCTGCTATTATCTCTCCAAAGAATGGGAGGCATAAATGAAAGCCTTGCTTGATGAAGCCAGTCCTTAACACAACAGTGTTTCTCTTTTCAAATAGTTGTCACCTGGTTTCATATTGCCCATCTGGCAGAACTATGCTTTTCTCAAGAAGAAAATTGCGACTTTATGGTGTAGGGCTCTTCAAAACAGTTTCACCGCACGGCTGCCATGAAAGGTTTAGAGGCCCAAAGTTTCTGGAAGGCAAAACCTGGACCCATGAAAGCTGTAAGCTGACCCTACCCTGTGGGGCCTGCATCTAAGAAGAAATACTTGACATTCTGAACATTCCCTATATTCTGAGACAAAAGTCAGACAATCAGGGTCTTGAACCCTGGAAATCCCTTTATCCCAACCTCTGCTATGAATAAAAACCCCACTGTGCCTGAGCTCTGGGTTCTGTGCTCAAACTGCTTCATGAGACAGAATTCAAAATCTGAGCTTATAAATTAACGTACATGGTGGTCTTTTGGGAGTCCCTGCAATCTGTGCAAAACATTTGGCATACCAGTCCTTAAGGTTGATTGGGACCTTGTAATACCTCAATAAGCAGCTTGTTAGAATCCCATTCTCTGATAAAAGTTTGGGCCTAGTGGCTGGTTGTAAATTAGCAGTGGCTCCTTTTAACGGTTTTATCCAAATATCTAGAAAATCTTGATGAACAAAGTTTCTCCTACCCTTCTAATCTCTAATGGGCCTGGTTAGTATGGACTTATCTTAGGAGTGAATTAGAAACAGTCCTCCCTAGGCTAAATTCTACTTTGGGAGATTTACTATCTGCTAAGCATCTTATATTACCAATTGTATGCTTCTACATCACATCTTATTGGTGGAGTGCTACCCAATGCATGAGATGCCATTTACAACCTACACAAAATTAACTATAAATGGATATTACATACAAAAGATAAATGCAAAATACAAACCTCTAGAAGGAACTCTCCAGTTTGGCAGCATGCTTTCCATGGGTGCACCAGAGCATGTTGAAGTTGACTACAAAGATATTTTCAATGACAGCTTCTACTTCCAATTTTGGGAGCAGGTTCAACCCACAAAGCAGTTATTCAGAGGATTGCCCTGGGTCCAGAGAGTTTTAAGTACCACGTGGGATTTCACAGGACACGGGTTCTGCAGGTAGGATACCACCCAGATCTGGGTGGGACACACCACACTCACTTTTGCACCTCACCATCTGCTCCACCCTTCAGGAAACAGCAGCCCCTCACTCACCAAGTCATGGTTTCCCAGCTCAGCCATGCTCTCTGCTCAGCTCCCTGCAGGAGCACTCACAGCACAGCACACCACACAAAAGTGCTGGAACCAGCTCTTCTTCAAAGCAAAGACTGAAAACTGCCAGGTGGTGGTGGCACACGCCTTTAATCTCAGCACTCGGGAGGCAGAGCCAGGCGTAACTCTGTGAGTTTGAGGCCAGCCTATTCTCCAAAGCAAGTTCCAGGAAAGCTCAAAGCTACACAGAGAAACCCTGTCTTGAAAAAACAAACAAAAAAAAGACTGAAAGCTTGTGGCTGCAGGAAAAACCCTGCACCAATTTTGACTGGCAGTTCATCTGGAGGACCTGATTGGCTAGTGAGGCCTGAGTAATGGGAGCACATCCCATAGGGTTACAATGTGCTTAAAGACACAGCACAATGGTTCCTGACCCTCTGTTTCGCCCCAGACAAAGACTTTCTAGATCAGCAGAGATATGCAAATTAATAGCACTTGCCACTGGCTCTAAAGCAGACCCCATTCTCCTCCTGCGCTCCATTGGCACTTCCTCTCCTTCCTCCTGGACACAATGTGACTAGCTAGCCTGCACCGACTACTATATACTATGTGGGGTGCAGTGAATCCCTGTAACACTGGCAGCAGGGGGGCCTGGAATATTAACAACTAAAGAAAGATATAAAGACACACTAGGAGAATGTTTGTTGTGTGACTGAACACTGACATCAAGTGAAAATGAAAGTACGTTTTACCTGGTTGTCACAGTGACCTCAGATAACCACCAAAGAAAAGGAGGAACTAGATCACAAACCAAGAAATTAGGTCCATTGCCTTAAGAGTTTTTTTACCAGATATTCAGAGCAAACTGTTGGCAAATGAATAATAGTAAACAGTAGTCTTATGGATAGTTTAATACTTAGAGAATAATTGAGCTAGGAAGAATGTGTTTATAGGCACTATTACTGGTCAGCATATCTTAGTGGGCAGGTGAAAAAAATACAATTGCTTTATTCTACATGATCAGAACTGGTAGAAAAAAATCTCTCCATGTATGAAGAAAGTTGATTGATTGATTTATTGAGTGATTTGTTCGTTGCTTCCTTTGTTTTGTTTACTTTGTTTTTCAACACAGGTTCTCTGTGTAACTTTGGAGCCTGTCTGGATCTCACTCTGTAGACCAGGCTGCCTAAGAACTCACATAAATACACCTGCCTCTACCTCCTTGAGTGCTGGGATTAAAGAAGGTGCCAACTACAGCCAGCATGGCAGACCCATGTGGATTTATCTCCACGCCAAATGGTCTCACAAACTGTGCTTCCAAGGTATGTCCAAACCCCACCATGGACTACCCTACCAATCGGAATTTGTAGATTCAAGTAGTTGTTCAGTTCATGAGTGGCTATATACATTCAGCTGATTTTCAGTATCACCACACCAATTCTAAGGAAGTGGGCTCTAAAATGCTGGCAAAGGAATGAAACGTGGTAGCCAGAGGTAGCACAATCAGGCAAAGGGCATGCTCGCTCCTCAGTGTTCTTTGTATGTAGGCTGTCTCCAGAATGTATGATCAAGAGTGAAGTAGGACTTATACTTTATTTTGCTTGGTGTTTTGAGATCTGTGTAGTCCTGGAACTCATTCTATAGACCAGGCTGGCCTCAAACTTAGAAAAGGCAACTCATTCTGTCTCCTGAGTGCTGGAGTTGAAGGTGCACACAGCCACCAAGTAGCTGAAGGAGGATATCATCTCAAATGACCCACATTAAAGATGGGTCTTTTTTTTTCAAAACCATTTAAAAAGTCCCTCACAAGTGTACCCAAGTCTTTAGGTTTTAGCTCTTTCCAAAGGTAGAA
>NW_023411343.1:0-18882 GCF_903995425.1 Onychomys torridus
CCTAAATGCTAACCATAACCCATGACTCTGACCCACTGACCCTGACCCTAACCCAAGACCTAACGATTAACTCTCACCCCTGATCTGGACCTCTTGACGCTGACTCCCAACCCCACACTGCTGAGGCAGCACAGCCCTGCCAAAAGTCAGGTCACCTGCTGAGGCCCTGGACACCTGCTGAAGAAAAGGGGAAAGTCCTGAGGACACAGGACACCTGCGAAATGGAGTCCAACATGTCATGGTGCTGTGGAGAAAGGCATCCTGGGAAATGGAGTCCATCATAGTGATGCTGTGGAGAAGGGCATCCTGGGAAATGGAGTCTAAAACACTGATGCTATAAGGAAAGGCATTGTGGGAAATGACTTGAGAGTCCTGATGGGAAATGTAGTTTGGAATACACGACCAATACCAAGAAAGGCCTCCTGGGAAATGTAGTCCAACATGAAGCAATGCTCTAAGGAAAGGGATCCTAAGAAACCATCCAAGGGACATGATGTGAAATGCAGGTTCTAGAACCATTATAATGTACTGATAGGGAATCCTGGGGTATAGAGTCCAATCCACAGTGATGGTGTCATCAAAGGCATCCTGGGGAATGACCTGAGAGGCATGCTGGGAAATGTAGTTTGGAATGGATGACCACTACAGAGAAAAGCATCCTGGGAAATGGATCCAAAGCATATGATGCTGTAAGAGGGAACAGGAAGTTTCATTCTGACCCCAGAGCAGAGACACAGGACACCTCAGGAGGGTCAGAGACACCTGTTGAGGGCAAAGCACACCCTAAATCTAACCACTAACCACTAACCATAAAACCTAACGAATAACAATAAATATAATAACAACCCAAACTTAACCTTAACACTTATACTAAATCTAATCACTAACAGTAACCAGTAAACATAACCAGGAACCCTAACCCAAACAATAAACAAAACCACTAACCATAAACATAACCAATAACCCTAACCGTAAGAGTAACACCCTGACCCTAACCCTAACACTAACACTAACCCTAACCATAAACCTAACCACTAACCCTAAACATAACCATAACCCTAATCCTAACCCTAAATCTAACCACTTACCATAAACCTAATCATTAACCATAACAACTAACCTGAACCCGAACAGTGAATCACAGACCCTAACCTATCTCTAACCATTAACCCTTAGTCTAACACTCTGACACTAACCCTAACCCTAATCATGACCCCCTGGCCCTAACCCTAACCATTAACCCTAAGATAAAGTTAACCTAAGCCTTACCCCAGCCCATGACACAAACCCTAAATATGAACCCATAACCTACCCCCCTGACCCTGACTACATGACACTGACCACCAGACCTTGACAACCTGACTCTACACAAAACCCTTACCCTATAACCCTGACCCCACAACCCTGCAGACGGTCAGGTCACCTGCTGAGGGCCCTGGAAACCTGCAGAAGAAACAGGGAAAATCCTGGGGGCACGGGACACCTGGGAAATGCAGTCCACAGTGTCATGGTGCAATGGAGCAAGGTATCCTGGGAAATGGAGTCCAGAATGTAGTGATGGTTTACAGAAAGGCATCCTGAGAAATGGAGTCCAGAATGGAGTGATGCTGTAGAGAAAGGCATCCTGGGTAATGGACTCGAGAATGTAGCGATGGTAGAGAGAAAGGCAACCGGGGAAATGGAGTCCATCATAGTGATGCTGTGGGGAAGGGCATCCTGGGAAATGAAGTCCATATGTAATGATGTCATAGAGAAAGAGATTATTGGAAATGTAGTGCACCAGGAAGACACACTGTGGACAGGACACACTGCAGACAGGAGGACATTTTGAGCAAGGCATCCTGGGAAATGTAGTCTGAAATGTAGTTGATATAAAATGATATCAAAGAGAAAGGAATCATGGGAAATGTAGTCCATATGTAGTGATAACACAAAGAATTGCATCATGGGAAGACTACTGGTGGCATAAAGAAGAAACAGGAAAATTTCTTCTAACTTTACAGAAGAGGAAACAGGAAAACAGATGAGGGCAAAGGAGAGCCCTGGATTTAACCAACACTAAACCCTAACCCTCAACAAAACATCCCCTACCCTAACACTAACCAGACCCAAAACCTAAATCTAACCATAACCCTAACCAAAAACACCCTACCTTAACCATAACATGTCCCTAAGCCTAAATCAAACCCTAACCCTATCCACAAACTCCCCAACCTTAAATATAATGTGACACAGAACCTAAATTAACCCTAACACTAACCACAAACTCACGTACCCTAACCATAACCATAACCATAACCCAAACAAAAAAACAACCCTAAGAATACCGAACCTAACCCTAAGCCTAAATCTAACCCTAACACTAACCACAAACTCACTACCCTAACCCTAACAAAACCAAAGCCTAAATCTAACCCTAACCCTAACCAAAAACTCCCACAGCAATAACCGAAAGACTCCTAACCCGTAACTCTAAACCAATCCTAACACTGACCCTACTCAAAAACTCCTCAAACCCTGATTCTAAAAACTTGTAACCCATAACCCTAACCATAACACCAAGAAATGAAAGTCTGACCCTAAACCTAATGCCTAATTCACAACCTAAACATCTATAACAATTAAATCTAACCTTACCTAACCTAACACAAAACTCTAACCTAACCTAACCCTAACCAAACATAACCCTAAACAATAACCCTAACTAAACCCTAACCCTAACCTAACGTAACCATAACCCTAACTTAACCCTAACCCTAACCTAGCCTAACCCTAAGATTAACCCCCTGATCCTGGCCATGACCCCCTGACACTAATCCCTGACCCTGAACTGAAAAACCCATAAAACTTAAAACTAATGCTAACCCTAACCCATGAATCTGACCCACTGACCCTGACCTTAACCCAAACCATAACTATTAACTCTAACCCCTGATCCTGACCTATTGACCCTGACCCCCAACCCCACACTGCTGAGGCAGCACAACCCTGCCCAAAGTCAGGACACCTGCTGAGGCCCTGGACACCTGCTGAGGCCCTGGACACCTGCTGAAGAAAAGGGGAAAGTCCTGAGGACACAGGACACCTGGGAAATGGAGTCTAACATGTCATGGTGCTGTGGAGAAAGTTATTCTGGGAAATGGAGTCCAAATGATGGTGTAGTGAAAGGAATCCTGGGAAATGAAGTCTGGAATGTCATGATGCAGTTAAGAAAGGCATCTTGGGAAATGGAGTTTAAAGCATTCTGATGGTATAAAGAGGAAATAGTAAGTTTCTTTCTGACTCAAAAGCCATGCTTGGAAATTATAGTTCACAATAGATGGACAATTCAAAGAAAAGCATCCTGGGAAATGGAGTTCAACACAGAGTGATGCTATAGGAAAAAGTAACCTAGGAAATCATCCAAGAGGCATGATTGGAAATGTAGTTTCTAACAGGGGACCACAGCAAGGCAACATGGGAAATGAAGTACAAAATGTAGAGACACCTAAGGCTAACTTAACCCTGACTGCCTGACCCTGACCCCTTGACCCTGATCCCCAGTGTCAAACTGTCCAGAGCACAAATACCTTGGCAAAGGTCATAGACACTTGGTGAAGGCACTGGTTACCTGCTAAACAAAAGGGAAACTCCTGAAGACACAAGACACCTGGGAAATGGAGTCCACAATGTCATGATACAATGGAGAAAGGCATCCTGGGAAGTGGAGTCCACAATGTGATGGTGCTGTGGACATAGTCAAACTGGTTAAGGGAATCCACAGTGTTATGGTGCTGTGGAGAAAGGCATACTGGGAAATGATGTCCACAATGTCATGGAGCTGTGGAGAAAGGCATCCTCGGTAATGGAGTCCTTATATATTGATGTTTTAGAGAAAGGCATCCTGGGAAATAAAGTCCATATGTTGTAGAGAAAGCCATTTTATGTAGCTGAAGATTTCTCCAGTCCTGCCTGGCCCATGGTCAGGACCAATTTCTCTTACCTGCCAGTCCTGCAGCAACTTAGACCAAAGGGAGTAAACACACAGAGACTTATATTGCTTACAAACTGTGTGGCCATGGCAGGTTTCTTGTCATCTACTACTTACACCTTAAATAAACCCATTTCTATTAATCTACACATTGCCCCATGGCTCATGGCTTACCAGTATCTTACATGTTGGTACTCAGGGTGGCAGATGGTACCTGTCTCCTGGCCCAGCCTTCCTGTTCCCAGACTTCCCTTTTTGGTTTATTCAGCCTGCACTTCCTGCCTTGCTATTGGCCAATCAGCATTTTATTTATACAGAGCGATATCCACAGCACTTCCCATGAGAACAGAAGTCCAGAGTGTAGTGATGCTCTAATGAAAGGCACCCTGGGAAATAATGTCCCACATGTAGTGACACTCTAAAGAAAGGCATCCTGGGAAATGAAGTCAAATTGTACTGATGCTTTAGAGTAAGGTTTCCAGGGAAATGAAATCACACATGTAGTGGTGCCATGGAGAAAGGCATCCTCGGAAATGAAGCACTAAATGTCCTGGTGCTATAGAGAAAGGCATCTTGGGAAATGAAGCCCAAAATTTCATGGTGCAGTGGAGAAAGGCATCCTGGGAAATAAAGTCCCAACAGACTGATTTAGTAGAAAAAGGCATCATGTAAAATGGAGTTTAAAGGATACTGATGATATAAAAGAAAACACTACGTTTCCTTCTGACCCAAGAGGCATGATGGAAAATGTAGTTAGGAACATACTGCTGATGGACAGGAACTTGTGGAGGGACAATGGGAGTGTGGAGGACACAGGACACCAGCAGATGGTCAGAGACACCTGCTGAGGGCAAGGGAATGTGCCTAACCATAACCAGTACCATAACTCAAACACTAAACAAACACTAACCCTAAACATACCCTAACCCTAACACTAACACTAACACTAACCTTAACCCAGCACTCGGCCTAGGGACCCAGCACACAGGACCCACCCGGGGTCTGAGGACTCAGCACTAACCCTAATTGCTAACCCTAACCCTAACCCTAACTCTTACACTAACCCTAACCCTAAAAAACCCTGATCATGTAAAGAGGGACCAGGAAATTTCCTTCTGACCTCAAAGCAGAGGACGCGGAAATCCTGATGAGGGTGAGAGATGACCGCAGAGGGCAAAGGATGCTCCAAATCTAACCACTAACCCTAACAAGTAACCCTAACCCTAACCACTAACTCTAACCCCAACCCTAGCACTAACGCTAACGCTAACCCTAACCATTAAAGGTAACCCTAAACCTACCACTAACACTAACCATATCCCTAATCCGGGTGAGGGCAAGAACATCCCTAACTCTAACCACTAATCCTAATACTAACTATAAACTACCGCCTACAATAAGACTAAAATCCCCTAAACCTTAACACTAACACAAAGCCTAAAACTAACCACAAAGTCCTAAAACCCGACTATAAACTCCTGTACCCCATAGCCCTATCCATAACCCCCTGAAACTAAACCCCTACCAAAACACTAACCCAAATCCTAAACCCAACCCTAACCATAACCTTAACCTTAACCATAACCATAACTTTAACCATAAACATAACCCTAACCATAACCTTAACCTTAACCATAACCATAACCTTAACCCTAACCATAACCATACCTTAACCATAATTCTAAACCTAACCCTAACAATAACCATAATCATAACCTTAACTCTACCCTAAAACTAACCCTAACCTTAACCATAACCATAACCATAATCTTAATGCCCTGAAAATAAACCCTGACCCTAACCCTATCCCTAACGCTAAAAACACATAAGCCTTAACACTAACCTAACCTTAACCTAAGCCTGACACTGACACCCTGAACCTGACCTCCACCCGCTGAGGCAGCACAACCCTGCAGAAGGTCAGGTCACCTGCTGAGGCCCTGGACACCTGCTGAAGGAAAGGGGAAACTCCTGAGGACACAGGACACCTGGGAAATGGAGTCCACAGTGTCATGGTGCTGTGGAGCAAGGCATCCTGGGAAATGGAGTCCATCGTGGTGATACTGTGGAGAAGGGCATCCTGGGAAATGAAGTCAGAAACGTAGTGATGCTGTTAAGAAAGGCATCCTGGGAAATGGAGTCCAAATGATGGTGTAGTGAAAGGCATCCTGGGAAATGATGTCCAAATGATATTGTAGAGAAAGTAATGCTAGGAAATGAATCCAAATGATGCTGTACTGAAAGGCATTCTGGGAAATGGAGTCTAAAACACTGATGCTATAAGGAAAGGCAACATGGGAAATGACCTGAGTGTCCTGATGGGAAATATAATTTGGAACACACGACCAATACTGAGAAAGGCATCCTGGGAAATGGAGTCCAACATGAAGCAATGCTCTAAGGAAAGGGATCCTAGGAAATCATCCAAGAGGCATGATGGGAAATTGAGGTTCTAGAAATGTTCTAATGTACTGACAAGGAATCCTGGGGAACAGAGTCAAAAACAATATTGATGATGTCATCAAAGACATCCTGGAAAGTTACCCGAGAGACATGATGGGAAATGTAGTTTGGAATGGACGACCATTACAGAGAAAGGCACCATGGGAAATGGAGTCCAACACAAACTGATGCTATAAAGTGGGAAAGGAAGCTTCCCAATGACCCAAGGGCAGAGACACAAGACAGCTGAGGAGGGTCAGAGACACCTGCTGAGGGCAAAGAACACACTAAATCTAACCACTAACCACTAACCATAAACCTAACCAAAAACAGTAACCATAACACAAACACAAACCTAACACTAACACTAACCCTAATCACTAACACTAACCATAACCATAACCCTAAATCTAACAAGTAATCACAAACCATAAAACCTAATTACTAACTGTAACCATAGTAACAACCCAAACCTAACCCTAACACTTATACTAACAGTAACCACTAACCATAACCACGAACCCTATCCCTTAACACTAAACCTAACCATAACACTAAACCTAAGAGTGACGACACCCTGACCATAACCCTAACACTAACCACTAACCATAAACCTACCCTAACCATAAACCTAACCACTAAACCTAACCATAACCATAACCCTAATCCTAACCCTAAACCTAAACACTAACCATAACCCCAATCACTAACCACAACCACAAACCCTAACCAGAACAGTGAGATACTTACCCTAACATAACTCTCACCCTTAACCCTAAACATAACTCTCTGACACTAGCCCTGACCCTAAAAGTGACCCCCTGACCCTAACCCTAACCATTAACCCTAAGATAACCTTAACCTAAGCCTTACCCAACCCCATGACACAAACCCTAAATGTGAACCCTTAACCTAATCCCCTGACCCTGACCCCATGATACTGAACCACAGACCTTGACACCTGACTCTACCCCTAACCCTGACCCCAGAACACTGAACCCACCCACTGAGGCACCACAAACCTGCTGAAGGTCAGGTCACATGCTGAGGGACCAGGACACCTGCTGAAGAAAAGGGGAAAAACCTGGGGGGCACAGGACACCTGGGAAATGAAGTCCACAGTATCATGGTTCTGTGGAGCAAGGCATCCTAGGAAATGGAGTTCAGAATGGAGTGATGGTTTAGAGAAAGGCATGCTGGGAAATGGAGTACAGAATGTACTGATGCTGTAGAGAAAGGCATCCTGGGAAATGGAGTCCATCATAGTGATGGTATAATGAAAAGCAAACAAGGAAACCATCCAAGAGGCATGATGGGAAATGAAGTTTCCAGTGTCAAACTCATGTACTGTAAACTGATCGTGGGAAATGGAGTCCGATCTACACTGTGTCATGAAAGGCATCCTGGGAAATGACCAGAAATGCATGCTGGGAAATAAAGAACTACAGGTACTGATGCTCTAAAAAGGGAAGAGGGTGTTTCCTAATGACTTGAGAGCCAAGACGGGAAATAGAGTTTCTAGTACAATGCAAAGGTAGACAGAAAGGCATCAGGGAGATGAAGTAAAAGAGGTGGAGGCAATACAGAGCAAGGCATGCTGGGAAATGTAGTCCTCATGCAATGATGTCATAGAGAAAAGCATTATGGAAAATGTAGTCCACCAGGAAGACACACTGTGGACAGGAGGACACACTGCAGACAGGAGGACATTACATGCAAGGCATCCTGGGAAAAGTAGTCTGAAATGTAGTCAATATGAAATGATGTCAAAGAGAAAGGAATCATGGGAAATGTAGTCCATATGTAGTGATAGCAATGAAATGCATCATGGGAAGACTACTGATGGTATAAAGAAGAAACAGGAAGATTTCTACTAACTTTACAGAAGAGGAAACAGGAAAACAGATGAGAGCAAAGGAGAGCCCTGGATTTAACCAACTGTAAACCCTAACCCTCACCAATACATCTCCTACCCTAACACTAACCTGACCCAAAACCTAAATCTAACCATAACCCTAACCACAAAAACCCTACCCTAACCATAACATGACCCTAAGCCTAAATCTAACCCTAACACTAAGCACAAACTCCCCGACCTGAAACTTAACTGACCCAGATCATAAACTTAACCATAACCCTAACCATAACCCTAAACACAAACAACCCTACAGAATCCCAAACCTGACCCTAAGCCTAATCTAACCCTAACCCTAATCCTAACACTAACCCTAACACTAACACTAACCCTAACCCTAACCCTGGGGAGGCATCCTGGAAGATGAAGTCAAACACAAAGAGAAAATATAGAGCAAAGAATCCTGGGAAATGGAGTCCAAATGTAATGATGACATGGGGAAATACAACATGGCAAATGTAGTCCATATGTGATGATGTCATACAGAAAGGCATTATGGGAGATGTAGTCCACATATAATGATATCATAGAGCAAATATTATAGGAAATGTAGTTCATATGTAACAATGTCATAGAGAATGGGATATGGAGACATGTAGTCCATATGTGGTGATGTCATAGAGAAATGCATTATGGGAAGCCTACTGATGGTATAAAGAGGGAACAGGAAGTTACCTTCTGACCGGAGAGTGGAGGAAACCGGACACCTGAGGAGGGCAAAGGTCACGGCTGGAACTAACAAATAACCCCAACGACTAACTAAACACACAACCTTCACCCTAAACATAACCAAAACCTGACACAAAGCCTAACCCTATCACTGACCTGACACAAGCCTAACCCTAACCCTAACATGACCCTAACCTTAACCTGACCAGAACCCTACGACTAACCCCAACACTAACCTGACCATAAACTAAATCCTAACACAAAACCCTAACCACAAACTGCCTTATCCTAACAGTATCATGACAGAAAGCCTAACGCTAACCATTACCTCACAATAACCCTAATATGACCCAAAACCTAACCATATTACTAACACTAACATGACACTAAACGTAACCCTAACAAACCCAAACCACAAACTCGCATACCAAAACTCTAACCAGACCCCAAGCCTAAATCTAACCCTAATCCCTAACCACAAACTCGCCTACCCTAACCTGACCCCAAGCCTAATTCTAACCATAACCCTAACCACAAACTCTCCAAGCAATAACCTGAAAGACCCCTAACCCATAAACCTAACCCAATCCTAACACTGACCCTACTCAAAAATACCTCAAACCCTGATTCTAAATACCTGTAACACATAACCCTTACCGTAATCTAACCCTAACCCTAACATGACACAAAGCCTAAACCAATCAAAACTAACCATAGCACTAACCTGACCAGAACCCTAATACTAACCCTAAACTGAACCTAAAACTAACCCTAACACCAAATCCTAACCACAAACACCCTTACCCTAACCCTAACCTAGCACAAAGCCTAACACTAAACCTAACCTCACCCTAACACTAACCTCATCCTAACCCTAACAAAAACCATACTGACAAACCTGCCTACCCTAACTGTAACCTGACTCAAAGCCTAAACCTAACACTAACACTAACCACAAACTACCCTACACTAACTCTAAAGTGACCCCAAACATCTATCTAACCATAACTCTAGTGACAAACTCCCCTACACTAACCTTATAAAAAGACTAAATCTAACCCTAACCCTAACCACAAACTCCCCCAGCAATAACCCAAAAGACCCATAACCCGTAACCCTAACCCAATCCTAACACTGCACAAACCCTTCAAACCCTGATTCAAAAAACTTAAAACCTATAACCCTAACCATAACCCCCAGAAACGAATGTCTGACCCTAACCCTAAGCCCTAACTCTCAACCTAAAAATCTATAACACTTAAACCTAACCTAACCTAACCTAACACAAAACTCTAACATAACCTAAACTTAACATATAGCTTTAACCCGACCCAAACCCTAACCCAAAATTCTAAACCTACCCTAGCCCATAACTCTAAATAACCTAACCTAACCTAACATAACCCTAACCTAACCTAACTCTAACCCTAACCCTATCCCTAACCCTAACCTAACCATAACCATAACCCTATCCCTAATCCTAACCCATAACTCTAACCCTACCCTAACCCATATCTCTAACCTAACCTAACTTAACACTAACCAATAACCCTAACTTAACCCTAACACTAACCTAGCAAAATCCTAAGATTAACCCCCTGATTCTGGCCATGAGCCCCTGACACTAATCCCTGACCCTGAATTGAAAACCCCATAAAACTTAACCCTAACACTAACCCTAACCCATGACTCTGACCCACTGACCCTGACCTTAACCCAAACCCTAACTATTAACTCCAACCCCTGATCCTGACCTCTTGACCCTGACCCCAAACAACACACTGCTGAGGCAGCACAACCCTGCCAAAAGTCAGGTCACCTGCTGAGGCCTTGGACACCTGCTGAAGAAAAGGGGAAACTCCTGAGGACACAGGACACCTGGGAAATGGAGTCCAACGTGTCATGGTGCTGTGAGGCAAGACATCCTGGGAAATGGAGTCCAAATGATGGTGTAGTGAAAGGCATCCTGGGAAATGGAGTCCATCATAGTGATGCTGTGGAGAAGGTCATCCAGGGAAATGAAGTCAGAAATATAGTGATGCTCTTAAGAAAAGCATCCTGGGAAATGGAGTCCAAATGATGCTGTGGAGAAAGGCATCCTGGGAAATGAAGTCTGAAATGTAATGATGGTGTGGAGAAAGGCATCCTGGGAAATGGAGTCCAAATGATGGTGTAGTGAAAGGAATCCTGGGAAATGAAGTCCAAATGATAATGTAGAGAGAGGAATGTTGGGAAATGAAGTCCAAATGATGGTGTAGTGTAAGGCATCCTGGGAAATGGAGTCTAAATTACTGATGCTATCAGGAAAGGCATCATGGGAAATGACCTGAGTGTCCTGATGGGAAATGTAGTTTGGAATACATGACCAATACCGAGAAAGGCATCCTGGAAAATGGAGTCCAACATGCAGCAATGCTCTAAGGAAATGGATCCTAGGAAACCATCCAAGGGGCATGATGGGAAATGTAGTTTCTATAACCATTCTAATGTACTAAAAGGGAATCCTGGGAAATGGAGTCCAATCAACACTGACCGTGTCATCCAAGGCATCCTGGAAAGTTACCCAAGTGGCATGATGGGAAATGTAGTTTGGAATGGACAACCATTACAGAGAAAGGCACGATGGGAAAATGGGAAATGGAGTCCAACACAAACTGATATAAAGAGGGAAAGGAAGCTTCCTACTGACCCCATAGCAGAGACACAGGATAGCTGAGGAGGGTCAGAGACACCTGCTGAGGGCAAAGCATACCATAATCTAACCACTAACCACTAACCATAAAGCTAAGCACTAACCATAACCATAATAACAAGCCAAACCTAACCCTAACACTTATACTGAATCTAATCACTAACAGTAACCACTAACCATAACCACAAACCCTAACCCAAACCATAAACCTAACCACTAACAATAACCATAACCAATTACACTAATCCTAAACCTAAATCTAACCACTAACCACTAATCATAAACCTAACCACTAGCCGTGAACATAACCCCAACCCAAACCTCACACTAATACTAACCCTAACCATAACCACAAACCACAACCTATAACCCTAAACCTAACCACTAACCCTAAACCAAACAACTAACCATAACAATAAACCTAACCACTAACCATCACCATACCCATAACCATAAATCTAACCACTAATCATAAACCTAACCACTAAAAAAAACCACTAACCCTAACTATAACCATAACAGTGACACCATGACCCTAACCTAATTCTAATCTGTAACCCTAAACATAACAATCGGACACTAACACTAACCCTAACCATGACCCCCTGACCCTAACTCTAACCATTAACCCTAAGATAACCTTAACTTAAGCCTAACCCAACCCCATGACACAAACCCTAAATATGAATCCTTAACCGAAGCCCCTCACCTGACTGCATGGCACTGACCCCCAGACCTTGACCCCTAACTCTACCCCTAACCCTGACCCCATCACAACCCTGCAGAAGGTCAGGTCACCTGCTGAGGGCCCTGGACACCTGCTGAAGAAAAGGGGAAACTCCTGAGGACACAGGACACCTGGGAAATGCAGTCCACAGTGTCATGGTGCTGTGGAGCAAGGCATCCTGGGAAATGGAGTCCAGAATGTAGGGATGGTATAGAGAAAGGCATCCTGGGAAATGGAGTCCATCATAGTGATGGTGTAATGAAAAGCAAACAAGGAAACCATCCAAGAGGCATGATGGGAAATGAAGATTCCAGTGTCATACTCATGTACTGAAAACGAATGATGAGAAATGGAGTCCGAACCACACCGTGTCATGAAAGGCATCCTTGGAAATGGCCCCAGATGCATGCTGGGAAATAAAGAACTACAGGTACTGACGCTCTAAAAAGAGAAGAATACTTTTCCTACTGACTTGAGAGCCAAGACGGGAAATGGAGTTTCTAGTACAATGCAAAGTTAGAGAGAAAGGCATCCTGGGATAAGAAGTAAAACAGGTGGAGGCAAAACAGAACAAGGCATGCTGGGAAATGTAGTCCATATGTAATGATGTCATAGATAATGACATTATGGGAAATGGAGTCCACAAGGAAGACACACTGTGGACAGCAGGACACACTGTAGACAGGAGGACATTATGAGCAAGGCATCCTGGGAAACGTGGTCTGAAATGTAGTCGATATGAAATAATATCAAAGAGAAAGTAATCATGGGAAATGTAGTCCATATGTAGTGATACCATAGAGAAATGCATCATAGGAAGACTTCTGATGGTGTAAAGAAGAAACAGGAAGTTTTCTTCTAACTTTACAGAAGAGAAAGCAGGATAACTGGTGAGGGCAAAGGTCAGCACTGGATTTAACCAACACTAAACCCTAACCCTCACCACAACATCCACTATCCTAACACTAACCTGACCCAAAACCTAAATCTAACCCTAACCCTAACCACAAACTCCCCTACCTTAAACCTAACCTGACCCAGAACCTAAATTTTACCCTAACGCTAACCACAAACCCCCTACCCTAACCATAACCATAACCATAACCACAAACAACCTTACAGAAACCCAAACCTGACCCTAAGCCTAAATCTAAACCAACTAAGGGCAAACCCCCCTATCCTAACCCTAACCCTAACCCTGGGGAGGCATCATGGAAGATGAAGTCCAACACATAGAGAAAATATAGAGCAAGGAATCCTGGGGAATGGAGTCCAAATGTAATGATGACATGGGAAAATACACCATGGCAAATGTAGTTATATGTGATGATGTCATACAGAAAGCCATTATGGGAGATGTAGTCCACATATAATGACATCATAGAGAAAATATTACAGGAAATGTAGTTCATATGTAACGATGTCATAGAGAAAGGGATATGGAGACATGTAGTCCATATGTGGTGATGTCATAGAGAAATGCATCATGGGAAGCCTACTGATGGTGTAAAGAGGGAACAGGAAGTTACCTTCTGACCAGAGAGTGGAGGAAACAGGACACCTGAGGAGAGCAAAGGTCACAGCTTGAACTAACCATTAACCCCAATGACCAACTAAACACATAACTTTAACACTAAACATAACCCTAAGCTGACACAAGCCTAACCCTAACACTAACATGATGCTAACCTTAACCTGACCAGAAACCTAAGACTAAACCTCACACTAACCTGACCATAAACCAAATACTAACACAAAACCCTAACCACAAACTGCCTTTCTCTAACGGAATCATGACAGAAGGCCTAACACTAAACATAACCACACACTAACCCTAACCTGACCCTAACACTAACCATAACACTAACATGACCCTAAATCTAACCCTAACAAAAACCCTAACCAAAAACTCAGCTACACTAACCCTAAGCTGACCTCAAGCCTAGATATAAAGATAACCCTAACCACAAACACCCCTACACTAACCTTATAAAAAGCCTAAATCTAACCTTAAACCTAACCACAAACTCCGCCAGTAATTACCTGAAAGACCTGTAACCCGTAACCCCAACCCAATCCTAACACTGACCCTACACACAAACTCCTCAAACCCAGGTTCTAAGAACTTGTAACCCATAACCCTAGCCTAACCCCAAGACATGAAAGTCAGACCCTAACCCTAACCCCTAATTCACAACCTAAAAATCTATAACACTTAAACCTAACCTAACCTAACCTAAACCAAAACTCTAACCTAACCTAAACCTAACATATACCTCTAACCACACCCAAACCCTAACCCATAATTCTAAACCTACCCTAACCCATAACTCTAAATAACATAACCTAACCTAACATAACCCTAACCTAACCTAACACTAACCCTATCCCTAACCCTAACCTAACCCTAACCATAACCCTATCCCTAATCCTAACCCATAACTCTAACCCTACCCTAACCCATAACTCTAACCAAACCTAACCTAACCCTAACCTAACCCTAACCAATAACCCTAACTTAATCCTAAGCCTAACATAGCCTAACCCTACGATTAACTTCCTGATCCTGACCATGAGCCCCTGACACTAATCCCTGACCCTGAACCAAAAAACCCATAAAACTTAACACTAACGCTAACCCTAACCTGCTGTGGATATCGCTCTGTGTAAATAAAGTTCTGATTGGCCAGTGGCGGGACAAGAGAGAAGAGAATTCTGGGAAGTAGAAGGTTGGAGAGAGACACCACCAGCCGCCGCCATGAAAAGCAACATGTAAAGACACCGGTAAGCCACAAGCCATGTGGCAAAGTATAGACTAACAGAAATGGGTTAATTTAAGAGAGAAGAAGTAGATAACAAGCAGCCTGCCACAGCCATACAGTTTCTAAACAATGCAAGTTTCTGTGTGCTTTCTTGGTTGGGTCTGAGCGACTGTGGGACTGGGGGGTAAGAGAGATTTGTCCTGACTGGGCCAGGCAGGAAAACTCTAACTACACTAACCCATGACTCTGACCCACTGACCCTGACCCTAACCTAAACCCTTACTATTAACTCTAACCCCTGATCCTGACCTCTTGACCCTGACCCCAAACAACACACTGCTGAGGCAGCACAACCCTGCCAAAAGTCAGGTCACCTGCTGAGGCCCTGGACACCTGCTGAAGAAAAGGGGAAACTCCTGAGGACACAGGACACCTGGGAAATGGAGTCCAACATGTCATGGTGCTGTGGAGAAAGGCATCCTGGGAAATTGAGTCCATCAGAGCGATGCTGTGGAGAAGGACATCCTGGGAAATGGAGGCCAAATATAGTGATATGTGGAGAAAGGAACCCTAGGAAATGGAGGCCAACATGTAGTGATGATATAGAGAAAGGCATCCTGGGAAATTGAGTCCATCAGAGCGATGGTGTGGAGAAAGACATCCTGGGAAATAAAGTCAATAATGTAGTGATGCTGTGGAGAAAGGCATCCTGGGAAATGGAGTCTAAAACACTGATGCTGTAAGGAAAGGCATTGTGGGAAATGACTCGAGTGTCCTGTAGTTTGGAATACACGACCAATACCAAGAAAGGCATCCGGGGAAATGGAGTCCAACATGAAGCAATGCTCTAAGGAAAGGGATTCTAGGAAACCATCCAAGGGGCATGAGGGGAAATGCAGGTTCTAGAACCATTCTAATGTACTGAAAGGGAATCCTGGGAAAAGGAGTCCAATCCACAGTAATGGTGTCATCAAAGGCATCCTGGGGAATGACCCAAGAGGCATGCTGGGAAATGTAGTTTGGAATGGATGACCACTACAGAGAAAAGCATCTAGGGAAATGGAATCCAAAGCATATGATGCTATAAAGAGGGAACAGGAAGCTTTATTCTGACCCCAGAGCAGAGACACAGGACACCTTAGGAGGGTCAGAGAAACCTACTGAGGGCAAAGAACACCATAAATCTAACCACTAACCACTAACCATAAACCTAACCACTAACCACTAACCACTAACCATAAACCTAACCACTAACCACTAACCATAAACCTAACCACTAACCACTAACCATAAACCTAACCACTAACGGCAACCATAGTAACAACCCAATCCTAACCCTAACACTTATACTAAATCTAATCACTAACAGTAACCAATAACCATAATCACAACCCTAACCCAAACCAAAAACCTAACCACAAACCCTAACCATTACTCTAATCCTAACCCTAAATCTAACCACTAACAAAACCACTAACCATAACCACAAACCCTGCCCTGAACAGTGACCCCTTTACCCTAACCTAACTCTAACCCTTAACCCTAATCCTAACACTTTGACACTAACCCTAACCCTAACCATGACCCTCTGACCCTCACCCTAACCATTAACCCTAAGATAACCTTAACCTAAGCCTTATCCAACCCCATGTCACAAAACCTAAATGTGAACCCTTAACCTAATCCCCTTACCCTGACCCCATGACCCTGACCCCCAGACCTTGACACCCACACTACCCCTAACTCTGAACCCATTACCCTGAAGTTACCCACTGAGGTACCACAAACCTGCAGAGGGTCAGGTCACCTGCTAAGGGCCCTGGACACCTGCTGAAGAAAAGGGGAAAACCTGGGGATACAGGACACCTGGGAAATGGAGTCCACAGGGTCATGGTGCTGTGAAGAAAGGCATCCTGGTAAATAAATTCCAGAATGGAGTGATGGTTTAGAGAAAGGCATCCTGGGAAATAGAGTCCAGAATGGAGTGATGCTGTAGAGAAAGGCATCCTGGGAAATGGAGTCTGAAATGTAGTAATGGTTTAGAGAAAGGCATCCTGGGAAATGGAGTCCATCATAGTGATGGTATAATGAAAAGCAAACAAGGAAACCATCCAAGAGGTATGATGGGAAATGAAGTTTCCAGTGTCATACTCATGCAATGAAAAAGAATTGTGGGAAATGGAGTATGATCCACACAGTGTCATGAAATGCATCCTGGGAAATGACCTGAGATACACGCTGGGAAATAAAGAACTGCAGGTACTGATGCTATAAAAAGGGAAGAGGAAGATTCCTAATGACGCGAGAGCCAAGACAGGAAATGGACTTTCTAGTACAATGCAAAGGTAGACAGAAAGGGATCATGGGAGATGAAGTAAAACAGGTGGAGGCAAAAAAGTACAAGGAATCCTGGGAAATGAAGTCCATGTGTAATGAAGTCATACAGAAAGGCGTTAGGGGAAATGTAGTCCACCAGGAAGACACACAATGGACAGGAGGTCACACTGCAGACAGGAGGACATTTTGAGCGAGGCAGTCTAGGAAACGTAGTCTGAAATGTAGTCGATACGAAATTATGTCAAAGAGAAAGGAATCCTGGGAAATGTAGTCGATATGTAGTGATACCATAGAGAAATGCATCATGGGAAGACTACTGATGGTATAAAGAAGAAACAGGAAGATTTCCTCTAACTTTACAGGAGAGGAAACAGGAAAACAGATGAGGGCAAAGGAGAACCCTGGATTTAACCAACAGTAAACTCTAACCCTCACCAAAACATCCCCTACACTAACACTAACCTGACCCAAAACCTAAATCTAACCATAATCCTAACCACAAACACCCAACCCTAACCATAACATGTCCCTAAGCCTAAATCTAACCGTAATCATAACCACAAACTCCTCTACATTAAAACTAACCAGACCCAGATCTTAAATTTACCCCTAACACTAACCACAAACTCCCATACCATAACCATAACCATAACCATAACCCTGACCACAAACAACTCTACAAAATCCCAAATCTGACCCTAAACATAACCCTAACCCTAAGCCTAACCGCAAATTCCCCTATCCTAACACTACTCCTAACCCTAACCCTAACCCTAAATATAACCACAAACTCCCCTATCCTAACCCTAACCCTAACCCTGGGGAGGCATCCTGGAAGATGAAGGCAAACACAAACAGAAAATATAGAGCAAGGAATCCTGGGAAATGGAGTCCATATGTAATGATGACAAGGGGAAATACACCATGGCATATGTAGTCCATATGTGATGATGTCATACAGGAAGGCATTATGAGAGATGTAGTCCACATATAATGATGTCATAGAGAAAATATGGGAAATGTAGTTCATATGTGATGATGTCATACAGAAAGGCATTATGGGAGATGTAGTCCACATATAATGACATCATAGTGCAAATATTCCAGGAAATGTAGTTCATATGTAATGATGTCATGGAGAAAGGGATATTGAGACATGTAATCTATCTGTGGTGCTGTCATAGAGAAATGCATCAAGGGAAGCTTACTGATGGTATAAAGAGGGAACAGGAAGTTACCTTCTGACCGGAGATTGGAGGAAACAGGACATCTAAGGATGGCAAAGGTCACGGTGGAACTAACAAATAATCCCAACAACTAACTAAACACATAACCATAACCCTAACCATAAAACCTAACCTGGAACAC